>NC_089247.1:1500000-1787790 GCF_000512585.2 Kwoniella bestiolae CBS 10118
CGCGGATAGGAAATGGATGGATGATGTTGTGAGGACCGTTGAGGAGTCTTGGAGCTTGGTGGGTCTTCTCTGACATCGATTGCTGATCTGCGATCCGAGCTGACTAATGAAATCTAATCTAGCCTGAGGGAGAGCGTCCAGGGTGAGTCGACCGAAGTCCATTAACCTAGGGTACAAGCTGATCTAGACCACTTCAGATTCAAAGGAAGTGACGACGACTTGCGATCCCGTTTCGAAGAGTACATATGCGGAGCATTATCTTCTATCAAATATGCAGAATTTTTGACGAAAGCGAAAAGGCAGGACATATCGATAGTGGGAGTTGGTAAGTCATTTCCACGCCATCTCAAAGGATCATTCGGGACCTCGATGGTTTGAGTCATCCTCTACGCCTAGACTTCACAGCCTGGACATGGTGATCACGAGTCACGCTAAACGTCACGCTGACAGGCGGACCAGCTGGAGATGGACCCATCATCTCACCATTCTCTGAAAATTGGATAGCGTCGTTCAAGGGTACACCCGCGTATGAAATATGGAATGGGTGTACGGATCCTGCTTTGTTCGATATTTGCGAGCCTAGGTGAGTGGTTTTACCTCAGTTTCGAGTACCTTCTCAAATCGTGGACTCAAGAAAAGCTGATGTGTGATCGTGAATCACGTAGGCATCCTTGCGAAGGGAAGGTTAATGCTGTTTCGGATTTGGGATTGAGGTTGGCTGGTTAGTGATTGTCTTAGCTTTCTTATCAGATACCCCCGAACGGTTTTTACTATTCGAGTCAATTCTTTACACCTTGTCCCTTCCTCCTCAAGCTTGACGAAGGATTTGCGCTGCGCTTGCTATGCTTCCTTGAGGGCAAAGCACCCTTTCTTAGACATTTGCTGACTCGAACGTATAGAGGGCTTCCACGACCTCCACCTGGACCAGCAGCTCGGTCCTACACGAGATGCCCTGAGCTCAGCATTCGCAGCGGGTTCTTCATCCTTGTTCAAGGCATTTGACGGAGTCAGATCAGAAGTCAACACGAGATTACAGCAGCGTGAGGATGCGCAAGCCCAACAGAAGACCAATAAAGGTACATCCACTCCACCAACTTCGTCTATACCTCCGCCGGGCGCGGGACAAGGTGCAAAACAAATAGAAGATATCAAAGCTACGCTCGGGGGAATAGGAAGTGGGATAGGCAGTTTCTTCGGATCTAGAATATCGACATTACGAGGAGGAGGTGCCGCTAATGGTGCGCCAACTACGACGGCAACGCAATCTGCTGGTCAGACTACAAGTAAGGAAGAGGGAGGTGGGAAGGGATTGAGACCTATGAGTTTGATGGGTTCTGGTACTCCTAGTAGTAGTTCGGGATCGATAAGTAGATTGGGTGGGTGGGGGAAGTAACATGGACTATGGTAGATTGATGATAGATAGATTTTGGTGCTTGATGCATATACATGATATTGTCGATATATCGAAGAGCCTGCACCAATCTACTCTGGTTCGTCGCAATCGATGCATGCGTCGGTCACCACACATAGACGTTGATCTCTGCGCCATTAAAGTTACCATTGGAATGAATCACCACCTCCACTTTCGACAACCACCCAAACCATTCCCGACGAGTCGAGTGATTCTCTTCAATCTTCTTCTTTTTCTTCTTCTTCGCAAAAGTCATCAACATCAAGAACCTTCTCCCTGTCAGGTCTATTGTATAAAGGGGTCGATCATAGCGGAAGTACTTAGGCTGTCAAACATGATGAGTCGAAAATGAAGATGATACCGATATCTCAATGTGAATAACGGGCATTCCAATCCGTACCTTTCTCAAATTCAACTCAGTGTAAAGTGAAGTAAGATAAGATAGCTGATAGCAAATAGATAGGTCGTCAAGGCGATATCTACGCTGTTCCTTTGAATCACGAGACCGACGTCGACAGCCATGAGGCTAGAGCTCCAGGTCATGGTCAGTCCGACGAGATCGAAAAGGCCGTGAATGATCACGGTGGGATAGGGGGTTGGAAAGTACTGAAGCGAGTCTACGCACCATTAGATGGGTACGTGAGGGGAAGGGAACCGCATAATATTGTGCACGAGGTGGATATGCTCAGGAAGGTGGATCATCGTCATGTGAGTGTATTTGTCAGGTACCGAGAGAGTAGGTATGAACCGCTATAGCATTTCAGTTTCAGGTTGATATACAAGCTGATCCATGCTATTGCTGTAGATAGTAAACCTCCTATCGTACGAGTATGACGAACAAACCGTCCAACATACCCTATCTCTCCCTCTCTATCCCATATCATTATCCGAGTTATTCCAAGACCCCTCTTTTCCCTTCCCCTCCTCATCCTCCGAACTAGATAATCCAGTTCCCAAGATAATCTCGTATCAGCTCCTATGCGGTGTATCATACCTCCATTCACTCATTCCTCCCATTGCGCACAGAGATTTAAACCCCTCGAACGTCATGTTTGATGCCCATGGGAACGTCAGGATCATCGATTTTGGGATCGCTTATACCTCCGTTCAAGCGAGATCTTTCCAGGGATATTCTCAGGGTGAACAGGAGGGATGGAAGGAGAACGATGGGGTAATGTGCTGTGACGTGGGGACTGGGTGAGTTCTATCTCTTTGAATTCATCTTTCCCCCCCTCCCCCTTTCCCCCTCTCGGCACTCTCTCCTCCCCTTCCCGTTTCCTCTCTCCTCCAATTCTTCTCTCTTCCTCATCTTACCCATTCTCCCTCTTCCCCCTCTTCCCCCTCTTCCCCCTCTTCCCCTCTTCCCCTCTTCCCCTCTTCCCCTCTTCCCCTCTTCCCCTCTTCCCCTCTTCCCCCCTCTTCCCCTTCTACTCCCTCTTCCCCCTCTTCTCCTTCTACTCGCTCTCCTCGCTCTCCTCCCTGTTACACTTCGACCTCTGCCCTCTTCTTCCTCTCCCCACCGTCTCTATTCCTATCCGCCTCTCACCGCCCAAACTCAGCCATCGCACTTCAATCCAGTACGATCTCCCCACATCACCAAAATTAACCAACGAAATAGTCCATCTCGAGAACGCCCAGCTAACACACCAAACAGATCGTATCGCGCTCCAGAACTTCTCTTCTCTCCCTCCACATATGATCCGACCAAGATCGATCTATGGGCAGTGGGGTGTATCATCGCACAGCTCTTCCGACCTTTCTCCTTTGGCTCAGATTCATCAGACTCTGTATCATCCTCGTCCTCATCCTGTTCTCATTCTAGCTCTGACCCGCTAGAAGAGGAAGATCCGCTTGATTCACGATTGAATATGACGGGAACGGGGAGTAGGAAACCCCTCTTCGATTCTGCTTATGGATCACTAGGACTAGGAGCCAGCATATTCAGAGTGATGGGTAGACCGTCCATGGACAATTGGCCTGTACGTCTATAATCTACGTCTTTGAGGTCCATTCAAGCTGATACGTAAATGGGAATTAGGAATTCACCTTACTTCCCGATTCAAACAAGATGGATTTCCCTCCTTCCTCACCTACACCACTGGACGATCATCTACCTCTACTTGCCTATTTGTCAGAGGAGGGTCGACGGGGTGTACTGCATGTTATCGGGGGGTTGTTGAGACTGGATCCGAGTAGAAGGGTTGGTGCGAGTGAGATATTGAATATGGATTGGTTCGCTGATTTGAATAGAGCGGATGTCGGGGAGAATGTGGGGTTCAAGACGTTTTTGGATGGTGCGATAGAGAAATATAGTATTCTCGAGAAGAGCTATGAGGAAGACTCGGGAAGGATCTGGTAGTATTGTTCTGATACTTGACATCCTTCAATATCCGATTCCAAGCCCATCTGATCTGATTTGGTAAGATGTTGTTCTCTTATATTGGCATTATACCGCGCATTATAGTATACCATGGCAACGCAAGATCTATACAATCTATATACAATCAACAACTAAAAATATGTATATACAAAAAACAAAGTCGTAAATTCGTTAGCGTTAACATCGTGGAAACTACTCCCCAGTCTGTCCATCGAACAATAACAACCTCCTCACTTCCATATCTTCCAGCTCTATCGCATGTTCAGCCTTGAGATGACGCCGTATGTCGTATACCCTCCAAAATCTCATCAGGCATCTACCGTCGTCCAATGGTGGGATGTACTCGTCGTCCTCCCTTGAGGCGTCGGCGTTCATACCAGCAGTTTGACCAGCCTCGGTATCGCCAGATGACGACATTCCAGCAAATCTCGCAAAAGCATGAGCGGGACAACCGAACCTTCTAGCTTCTTTGACTTTCCCGACCAGACCGTGGTTGTTACCATTATCGTCTTTGGTACCGGATGGGGTAGTAGGTCTCGAGTGCGTAGCGATATGCCTATTGAGGTTCGCTCGGTGTGGATACGACTTATCACATCCTTCTATGGGACAGACGTGAGGTCGAAGTGCGAGATGGATGGCCTTTCGATGAGCTTCAAGGGCGAATTTCTACATGACATCGAGCGTATCAGCGTTCCACTCTTTTTCCACTTCATACATGTAGAGTCAAGAGGGAAGGATTGAGCGCATCAGAGGGTGGTGCATGAAGTCAATAGCACATATTGTAATCGTCCGACATCTCTATCAAACACGATTGTCCCGAGGGACTCTCCGTCTGACAGAGATGCCGGAACGATCGGTCGCGACTTCAGTTTATAATCATTTGCGCGGGTGGGGGGAAGAAGAGTGGGTGTGTGAGAGCAATGATAGGAGACTGAACTGTGGTATTCATCACCATACTCACCGTCTTGAACCTCTTCTCACAGCCATCTTCTTCGCACCACCAGTCCTTCCCAGCTTCTCCAGACATCACTCTCCTCAACTTCGGACTTGATCCGCCATCCTCGCCAGCATTCAATTCACTTATCCGTCTTCGCTTGGCCCGTCTCGATAGACCATCAGCTATGATCTGAGGGGTTTCACCTTCGGGTTGTTTCACCGCCAACGCGGCTTTATCGACTGCCTGTTCAGCATGAACCTTCAGGTGGTCCTTCAACCTTCCGGCATTCTTGAATGTTCGACCGTTACATTCCAGATGCGGGCAGATGGGCGGGTGGGCGGTGTGGATGTGCGTTTGGAGAGCGGACCATACGGGGAAAGAAGGGAACTCGGTGCCGTGGGAGGGATGAGAGCATGTGTACCGATTGGCTAGAGCGGAGGTCAGCTTGGTCAGGCGATACCCGATGGAAAACACGGCTGAACTCACGATCATGGGTCTTCTCATGCGCCTTGAGATGAGCCTTCATCTTGAAGCTTTGATCACACCCTTCATGCGAACAAGGATAGGGCTTTGTACCTTCAGGCATGTGCGTGAGAGTCACATGATCTCGAAGTAGATGAGCTTTCGGAAAAGTCTCGTCACATTGTTCGCACTGACCATATCAGAGTGAGCTAAGATCTACGACAAGGGAAAAAATGAGAAAGCTCACAGCGTAAACCTCGGCTCGATCATGCACGTCATAATGCCTCTTCAAATGCGTAGCAGTCCAGAACGACTTTCCACATCCCTCTCGTTCACATGCAAACGGTTTAGCCTCTGCCGAGAGGTGAGTTCGCATATGAGCGTGAAGGTGGGACGCTCGGAGGTACGATTGACCACAGTTTGGGCATTTGTGGGGTCTCTGCGGACGAATCCATCAGCTGCTGCCATCATTCAATAGTAAAACAGCTGACTCACCTCTCCGGTATGACTCAGCTCATGTTCGGCCAATCTCGAAGGTTTGAAATATGCTTTATCGCATCCTGGATGAAGACACTTGAACCGACGTTCAGTCCTACAAGCGGGTAAAGAGGTGGACCTTGATCTTGAGTTGGATCGGGAGAGTTTCGGTTTCTCCTCGAATTCTTCATCTTCGTCGTTATCGTCCTCTGGTTCTGGCGCGTACTCTGGAGAAGAGGCTTTTGATTTACCTTTGACCGGAGAAACGGTGCGAGGGGAAACGAGAGGGGTCGGGATCTTATCCAAAGAATGGGCAAGGGGAGCAGAACGAGGTGATAGTAACATCGTCTGACAGGTGAGGGTATCAGGATAGGATCATTTCAGAAGAGTGAAGTTGAGCTTTGCCTCGTAGGCTAGCTTTGATGTAATAGAGAAGGTAGAAGAGAAATCAAGATGTGATCCGGAAAAAGTAAAATTTATATCTCACCAACAGAGGAATGTGTGGAGGATCATGCCGATAGTTTGGGTATGTAGGCGATGATATGTTTGCTTCCGTCACCCGTTTAAAATGACACGTGTATTTGTTATTACTCGCGCTTGCACCTCTACGCGTTTGCTCCTTACTCAACTTAACAAGATGAAACGAAAACATTATTGAAAAGACACTTGTTGATATCTTCAATCGTCAATACTCTTCTGCTTGTTACATCCCCTTCTATAACCAATCCCTCCAAGTTGAGCCATCATGTCGGTGAGTGCCCTGCTCAAACACCTTAACTCTCTTACCCCATGCGTCAACTGACATACCCCTCACCGCACAGACGTATAACGAGAGCAACGCACCTACGAGAAGACCAGATATAAAGAGAAAGTTGGTAGTGGTGGGTGATGGAGGTGAGTCATATCGACTCGTATAGCTGGCAGATTCATGTTCTCGTAGAGCAGTTGCTGATAATGAGTTACGGTTGTAGGCTGCGGTAAAACATGTCTGTTGACGGTATATGCGGAGAACCGATTTCCCGAGGTGAGTAGTCGAGACATCAGATTTAGGAATGGATTCTTTTGGACAGCCATGTCGTATCATCTGCCCCTCAGCTGTATGCTGGTCTCTATCAACTCACATCAATCAAAGTCCTTCTCAACCTCCACAGACCTTACATCTGGACAATAACTGACTACGTCCCGTGACCATAGGAATACGTCCCAACAGTATTCGAAAACCTGATAACGATGATCCCCTCCCCCAACGACCCCACAAAAATCATTGAACTGGCATTATGGGATACAGCAGGACAAGAAGATTTCGATAGATTGAGACCACTGAGTTATAACGATACGGACGTGATTTTAATCGTGTTTGCGTGTAATCACAGGCCTAGTTTGCTGAATGTGCAGGATAAGGTGGGTCCTATTGTCTTGGCTGATAGCGTTCGAGGTAATAGTCTCTGGGCTTAGAAGGGGGAATTGCGATAAGGAGGATATGTAATACCTAGAGAGTGATTCACGCAAATCACGAAGCAGGGAGGAAGACTGGAATGAAATATCGATTAGATCATACGCTGACCTATCTATCCTTTCCTCTTCCCTCCACCCCCCTCATGTTCTCCTCTACCCTCTAACACTTCCTCTGCTCTGACTACCCAGTGGTACCCCGAAATGGCTCATTTCTGCGAAACCGTCCCCATCCTCCTAATCTGCACCAAGACCGACCTCCGATCCGACCCACAGACGCAATCCCTAATGGCAGCGCAGGGAACGAAACCGATAACGTCGATAGAGGCTGAGAAGATCAGTAAAGAGATAGGAGCGAAGAGGTATTTGGAGTGTTCGGCCAAGGAAGGGTGGGGTGTGAAGGAGGTGTTTGATAGTGCGGTTAGGGAGAGTTTGAAGAAGGGTTCGAGGGGGAAGGGGAGGGGGAAGAAGTGTGTGGTTTTGTAGGGGCGAGTGAGCGATATTCGAATACAGAGGAGGCAGAGGAGTCATTATAGGGAAGAAGACCAACCAGGTGGAGATGGGTATAACCATTTGACCACAGACCGGTATTCGATGGAAGAAAAGGACGGAGATAGAAATGTGGAGACACCGCGGACTCAGATAAACTCCTATATACCATATACCCACCCACGGATTAGACATTGTCGTTGTATCTTATTTCGTTTACGACCCCCTTACGGAGAACACTTATTATATACCCCTTTTTCGATCCGATGATATACGATATATGATTATTGCATGTTTGATCTCTAAAGGCTTAATACAACATCCACATAGAGAACATGGTATTACAACATCCGCATATGAAGCTCTGACGAAATCATGCCATCCACTTGTCAGTACTTTCATCCTCCCCGTAGGATTCTATAGCTTGAGTTGTCGTTGACAGAATCATGCCATCCACTCCACTCGTCACTATAACGATTCTTCCCCTGACGATTCTATAGTTTGAGCTGCCTTCGAATAGCTTCTTCCAACTCTTCTGCCTCGTCTTTCTCACCCACAACCTCCTTCATAGCCCTCACCTCCTTCCCGACTTTCTCTCTTACCCCCTTTTCCCCCTCACTAGAATCACCCTCCCCCCTCTCAGCTCTATACCTCCTCTCCAACTCCTTCTTCCCCTTACCCATAATCTCCCCAAACTCCTGGCCCCACCCCAATTCCTCTACCAACTCATATATCCCCTCGTCGGCATCTCCCTCCCAATACATATCCCTCTGACCACTCCTCGGATTCAAAATCTTGTTCAGAGAAGCTGGTAATCCTGATTCCGAGCCACGTATATTTTCGAACGGTCCAACAGGTTCTCTGTTTATAAGTAATCTGGGGCAATCCAGGGATACTCTATCGACTAGTGAGGCAAAAGGTTGGACTTGGAGGGATGTACCGATGACTAAGAGGAGATCGCATTGTTTGAGTTCCTATACGTCGTAATCAGCTTTGCGTGCAGCTGATTTGGAAGGTCATGTTTTCGGTTTCTGATATTAGATGGTAGACTCACAGGTATTAACTTGAAAAACCTCTCAGGCAGATTTTCACCGAAAAATACGATATCCTAAAACCAATTAAGTCAGCTATCAAGACGCAAGATAAACAAATTATCGTAGGGATAAGGACTCTCCTCAGATACCAGGATCGCAAACTCACAGGCTTGACCAGACCCCCACAAACCCCCTTCTTCCCCCTCGTCTTAACCATATTATCACACCGTACCACCTCCCCTCTCCTCACACCCGCTTTCAGAATCTTCTCCCGGTCCACCTCGGCCTTACAGTCCAGACAATGCGATCGGGCAAAACTCCCATGGGCCTCTACGATCATTTCTTCGGGAAGTCCAGCGAGGGTCTCGAGCGTATCGATGTTTTGGGTGAATACTCGTTTTAACACCTTGTGTTGATGTAGGAGGGGGAGGAAGTAGTGCGTTGGGGTTGGCTATGATCATGGAGGGTTAGCATGTCGTTTCGTATGGGTTTTGCCAATCAATGGAATCGTAGCCTGCCGTGATATTCTATACACGATACTCCTCCAATCTCTCTTCATTAGGTCCAACCCTTACTTTTGGATCTCCTCGTTGAAAGTTGCGCTCAGGTGCACTCACATGATATTTCCCCGGATAAATCTCCCTCGCCAACTCCCAAAAAGGCTGTGGTCTCTTCCTGAAGAACCCCAACTCAAACACCGCCTCGGGGAAGGGTAAGTTCAACTTCTGAAGATTATGGTATAGCCCCGTCTTGGGTGATCGGAAATCTGGGATGCCCGCTGAGGTTGAGATGCCTGCTCCGAGGAGGAGGATGATGTTTTTGGCTATGCCATTATAGGATTAATGTTAGCTGAGTAGCTTTGTATTCGCGGGACGTGTAAGATGAGGTACATTTATCTCTAGGATGAGGACCAAGCAGGGTATGTAGGAATGCTCACCTCGTCCTGATTTGATCAGACTCGCTACTCTCTTCAGAGCACTCTCGGTCGTATGCTCCTCTACCTTCTCCCTCCGAGCTGTGGATGGCAAATCGGGGGAATCCTATCTCAGAAACACATCAGCCCATTATCTTCGCACTGCTTGAAATTATCTCACTTACAATGGAAGAAGACGAAGACGAAGATGATCCTTTGGACCTCGACTCCTCATCGTTCCTAGGTTCGTGTACCTCGTCCGTGGGTACTTTGGGATCACCTGTCCTACATCACGGCATTGGAATCATGTCAGTGAATGAGCCGAGACGTCAGAGTAGAATATCTTTGATAGCTCACATCTTGACTCTGTTAGATTTAGAAGCAGAAAATGGATAGGTCGAGAATGGGTCTAATGATGATGGTATGAAAAATAAAAGGTGACGATACTACTTGAAAATCTTCGCTGAATATCCTGGGGCCAGTGAATCAGTCGTACCACGTACTTTCGAGTCAACGAAAGGAAAACAAACTCCTTTTATCCTCATCCTCACCCAAATCTCATGTTCGAAATCAAGTCAAACTGAGAAGTGGAGGTTGTCCACCCACATTTGTGCGTTTTGCCACCCACCTGACTTCGAGCATCTCTCTTGTTCTCTCAACTTACTCTCAATGGGGAAAGTAAGACATGATGAAGCACAAGAAGCAACGACTGATCCCCCTTTCCCCTAACCCTCCCAGCCCACTAGCCCCCTAATTGTTACTGAACTTCAACAGATGCTGATAATCTGTTTGCCATTTCTGCTCCTAAAATCTGATCACTCTCATGGAAAACCGTGTGATTCAGTACCATCGGGAATAGTATGATTACGAGATACATTACAAGACATTACATTTCCGTGTATCCTATCCGTAAGCAAGCATGATTCGTATATGTACAATTACTTCTATCCCCCAAATGCGATTTACTATACTGATCAATCACTTTTCCCCTCCCTCTTCTGGATCTCTCTGAGGGCTCGCTCATACCCCCTCCGTTCAGCTTCCTCCATCTCACTCAACTTCTTCTCCTTGTCCTCTCCTCCACTCGTCTCTGGAGTGTTCACCTTCATCCCCACCTCTCCAGTGTTCATCGACTCAACCTCCACATCTACCTCCCCTTTCTCATCCTCAACGTCATCCCCATCCTCGTCCAACGCAGTCTCATCACCCTCCATGACCCTCTTTGCTCTCTTCTTCAGACTCTCCCTTCTCTCCTTGACTTTCTCAGGTCCAGTCAACTCTTCAAACTCCTTCATCAACCTATCCCTATCTCCTTCGGAAAGAGATTCCAACGATTCGATGGAAAGTAATCTCCTTGGCTGTTCTAGGACGATTTCCCGAGGCGCAGCAAATTTATTTTGGAATGCTTTGGTGAGGCCTCGAATGGGTAGGGAGATGGCTCCTACTATGCCTATTCAAAACAATTAATCAGCTATCGTCTCGAGAACATTGCAAATTTCACAGCTGAATGGAAAACCACCTACCCGCTGCTGGACGAGCAGTAACGTTCACGTCTGATCACTCATAATCAGCTTCCACTCAACGACGATGTCCAATGAAAATAAGCAGACGTACAGCTCCTTCCCATACCTTTGATAGCGCCCACAAAGCCCTAGTCACACGACACCATCAGCTTATGGAAGACTTCGCATTTCACGCAGCCGAACATACCTCCTTCTTAGCACCTTCCACCGGCTCTCTTACCAAACCCGTAATACCATCCCAGTACCCATAAAAGACACCCTTGGCACCTTCCCTCACTCCACTCTCGAAATCGTCCACTTTACCTCTCTCCCTAACCCGTTCCGAACCGATCATCTGCGGGATATTTTCCATACCTTCGTATATGTTATCAATGATGTTCACCATACCTATTCATACATAATCAGTTCAGCTTGTAGCGCGACGATCAGCTAGACTGTCAACTGACCCTTTGGTATAGCCGTAGTGGTATTGATTATTCCCTTGGGCTAGAGTTTACGACATCAGCTCGTCCCTCCAGTGACCGTGGTCATCCTTGAGTGTAATTGAGCTGATCACTCACCGGATTATAGAAGATCTGAGCAATCCCAGCGTAATACCCCGTTATAGTCCCCAATATAGCAGTCGCACCTCCACTAATAGGATCTACCACCCTCCTCTTCGAATCGTACTCTTTCGCTCGGTGAATCTCCAGTTCTTTCCAATCCAATTTCCCCTTTTCTACCATCAACGCAGCCACGGAACCACTAAGTCGTAAACACAGTTTATCGGACCACCACGATGCGATTTGTTCAGGGTCGACATCGCATCTAAGCAAATCATCATTTCAGCTCAATTTGAAGGCTTCCCAGGCTAACAAGCTCACCTCATATTCAGTAGAGGCAGGTGCTTATGAAACGAGTCCACTCCCTTCACTTCGCCAGATTCAGATTTGATCTTATCTGCCATGCCCTTCGCTGCGGCTTTGGCATGGGGGGAAGTGGCAAATTCAATTGCCTTGGCTAGGTTCTCGGCAGTCAGAGTCTTCTGAGGGATGGGAGGAGGTCCAGCACCAGCTTTGTTGATCATCTGACCCCAGAAGCTGTCCGTAAAGTTAGCTGGACGATTCGCCACATGGAGAACAACTTCAAAACTTACGCTTGGTCGCCAAAGAATGGGACAACGATCGTAGGTAGACCATTCCTGAGCCCTATAGCAGTAGTTCCAGCACCTATACATAATCTACAGTCAGCTACACTTTCTCATCTTCGGCACAAGTCAGCTCACCTCCATGATGACATACAGCGCTGACTCGTCCTTCCGAGAACAGCCAATCATGCGGGATATTACCTAAGAACACGGTCAGCAAGATTCACAGGGATATGTAGACATAGCTTACCTTTCAGTATGAACACGTTCTTCGGTACGTCACAGCCACCCAGACCACCCCAGCCGGCACTGACCAACGCTCTGACTTTAGCCGCCTTGACAGCTTCGAAGATGGTGTCTGTTCGCGATGTCAGGTGACTTCCAATTTTTATCATCACATATCTCTTCCAACTCACTGGTCATAGCAGTCGCATCTTCAACAACTACAGAGCCGAAACTACAACAATATATCAGTTTTTCCCCTCACGCCTAGAGGAATTTCGACTTACCCGATATAAACAGGAGGATCACCGGCGTCCAAGAACTCTTTGAGGTCCTGTTCCGGCTGGAAATCCGTGTCGCCTTCGAGGAAGTAGAATCCGGAGATGTCTACAACTGATGTAAGCTCTCTCGTCTGATGTATCTCGCGTGAACTGGTTAGCTTACCGATATGATTTTTCCAATCTTTTGGCTTTTCGATCAACCCTTCACTCCAGCAATACGTCCAAGGCACTTTCAGTCGATCTACCACCGAGGGACCGGAGCTCATAGATAGCGGTTCAAGGTATAGGGTTTTACTTCGGAAGGAGTTAATTACATCTCCTAGTCCTTGCCAGGTACTGCGAAATATCATGAGCTGTGAGTGGATCTCCATAAGCAAGAGATAGATCGCGAGCTCACAGCATCTCAGCCAAAGCGAAACTCAGGAAATTGGTCAATCCCTTTTCGGCGTTGGATTGCTCAACTCGTACCAAGGGATGATTGAATGCTGTCGTGGGTGACCATGGCATCGCTTGAGGTCGCAACATGTTAGCTATATCTGTCAACGCATTCAGCAAAAGGAAGCTCACTAAAAGTCATGTGCAGGGGCAATCCCAAAGCCTCAGCAATATGTATATGACCGAAAACGGGTGGATTACTGATTATCGCATCTGCCGCGAATGGTCTTCCAGATACTGAGTCAGGGGTGTATGTGGATTTATGGAACCCTTCAAGCATTTCTGCAGTCATCTTTCGCTTGGACGATATATCCCCGTTGGTGAGGGACGCCATGCCAGGTAGCAGACCGGGATCTGGCAATATGTCTTGGTCAGTAGTACGTACTCGATCGAATGCAACAAAAGACAGAGTCTTAAGGACGAATGAGCTCACTCTTCACCATATATGCCATCAATTCCTTCGGATTACCACCGACATCAAAGTATTCCAGCTTATCTTCCAGCTTCTCGCCATTCGTGCCTTTCTTGTCCTTCAGATAATTTCTGCCGTCGAGAACGAAATCCTTGAAATCTGGATGAGTGGCTATTCTGACTCTATGCGAATGGGATGTGATAAGATGTAATGCTAATGAGAGATATGGCTGGACGTCACCTGTAACACCAAGTATCTTTGATCAGCTTCGATATCACGCGAGTAAAGAGAGTCCAGCTCACCCCTCGATCCAACGATGAAAATGACGATATTCAGCGGAGGACACTTGACACCCTTCCTCCTGTCCACAGCATACTCTTTAACAGCTCTAGCATAATCTTTCGGCAAGTCGGGCAATGGTTTCTTCAGATCAACCCAGATGTTGATCATCCCCATCTCATCAAGTACAGCCTTGGAGTCTAAACCTGGACCATCCGACGTGAAGTTGGTATAGTCTGTATGGAAGAGTCAGCTATGAAGCCGCAACAATTGAGCGGTGGTTACTCACCAATCTTTGGGTCCAGCTCTATCTTACCCACTTTGACCCTCCTCACTCCAGCTTCCTTCTCCCTCTTCTCCCTCTCCTTCTTGTCCTTTTTGCTTTCATCTTTTGGTATACTGGGATCGTCCTCTTCGGCAGGTAAGACTAGAGCCTCACCCTCCTGATCGTCCTCTTGTAGGTAGTATGGTTTATCTTGCTTTGTTACCATGTTACTTTGCTGTCAAGGGGGAGAGGCGAACATTTTTCGGTGTACTGTTGACTTTATATATCAGTGAAGGGGTCAGCGGACATGAACAGTGGAGGTAGATCAAAGCTCAGACAGCATCATAACCACGCTGTAATGACGTACTTAGGGTGATATATAACGCCACGTCATGGCTGCTACCCTTAGCATTGAGCTTGGTGATCCGATATATTTGGTTCCGTCGTCCCTTGACCGAGCCAAACAAGTAACACTTCACGCGTCAACAAAACAAAACAAAGCGACTGATTTTACTTTTACTTTCTGCTTTTTCATTCACTAATTAACGCAACTGACACGACATCGAGAAACCATGGAATCCCTCTTCTCACCAGGTCAAGGTCGACCACCCTCACCATCCTCCTCAGGTCCAGTCACAGACTTCGCATTGATAGAATCGCAGAAGGAGAACATCAGACCATTAGCAACTGGACGATCTGCCGCTACCTTATCCAACGTATTCAAGGAACCTACCGCCGCTGACAAGGTCGTACAGGAGGGACATGAGAGATTCAGGAAGGATATAGAAGAAGCTGAGAAGAGGGATAGAGAGGGGGAAGATATGATAGATGGGATACTGGATATACTGGATGTGTATAACAAGTGAGCGATCCTGTGCTTGCAACATCACAACGTGGTTTGAGCTGAATATCGTATTAATAGATACATACTGTTCGTAGTTCAGCATCACCCTTCATCAGACACGCATCTATTGCCATTACTAGAAACCACCACTAGACGATTCATCAGCGATACGAGGTATACCCAGGATATAAGGTATCTCAAATTATGGGTGATGTACGCCAGACAGATAGAAAGGAGAGAAGAGATCTGGTCGTTCTTGGAATCCAGAGATATAGGTACGAGGCATTCGGTGTTCTACGAAGAGTGGGCAAGTGCATTGGAAGGTTTGGGAAGGTGAGCCATCTTCCCACTTGCTATGTTACCTTTACTGATACATGGCGCATAGACGTAAAAAGGCCGACGAGATCTACCGCCTGGGAATAGCTCGTAAAGCCTCGCCACCCGACCGGCTGAAAAATCGACATAAGCAATTCCTAGAGAGGATCATGGCACCCCCTTCAGGGGTAGTACCAGATGATGAACCGTCCACATCCTCCGCGCCTACCAGAACACCGGGAAGATCAATTCTGGGTCAAGTAGCTACGGCATCCACTTCCGTAGCTGGGGCAAGCCAACTAGCGCCTTCTCTGCGAGTAGCAAGTAAAGGGAATGGCAGTAAGATGGAGATTTTCTCGGATGATCAGGGGAGGTCTGAAGATACCGCTCCGGGAGAGTGGGCAGATTTCGGTACGCGCGATGCAAGGAGAAAGGAAAATACCGTAGAGGCTACAGCGTGGAAGGGAGAAACATTACCTCAAAGCGCTTCGAGAGGTAGGACGGCTCCTAGAACACCGAAAGTGGAAGTTTTCAAAGATGTCGTGAGTCAGCTGCCCAACGCATGTGAGGATATGCGCTAAAGCTGTTTGTATTCTGATAGACCGAGAACGAAGGCATACGCTCAGCCGACGAAGTCTTCGTAAGACAGCGACAACCCCCCACAGAAGCTGAATTGCTGAAATCCGATCCATTGAGGCATTACGATACCTCGGAACTTCCAACTTCCATCCCATCCCTGCCTGCTCCGCCATCTGCTAGAAAACCCCCTAGACCCGCTAAATCCTCGACGATCGGCTTCGTCATGAAACCTTGGGAGTGTCCTAAAGATGGACCCGAGACGAAGAATGCAGCTGGGAAAGTCGAACGAAGGATGTTTGAGTGGAATGCGGTGTATAAGAACGATGATGAGTGGAGTTTCGAGGAGATCAGAGCTAGACAACGGGGTTTGTTAGGTAAAGAATGGAGAGGTGAGGTGAAGGATTGGGAGAGGGGCTGGCACAATCCCGGATGTGAGTTGGCTCGATGTTGTGCGTCTCATGAGAGGTATAGGCATGCAGCTGATGGCTGATTGTTACAGCTTCTACACCTAAATCCGAAGAGAAGAAAGCCAAACCACCCTCACCCACGGTAAATACCAAACTCGCCGAATTAGAGGTAATGAGGATGTTTGACCAAACGATCCATGGAGGTAAAATTCGAGACTCAGATAGTGAATCAGGATCCTCAGACGACGAAGAGGAGGAAGAACCCATACAGTGCGCCCCCACACCTTTACCGGCAAGACCAGGTACCGTGGCAATGTTAGCTGCAACTCCAGGGGGTATGGTCCCTCCTACACCCACTCCAGCGGGCCAGAACGGTCATAATCGCTTATTCAGCCCAGCTGTGTTCACCGATGAGAACGCTTCTACCAAACCTTCGGTTTTCAACGATGAAAATGCTGCTACGTCAAAACCGACTGTATTCCAGGATGAGAATGCCTTCTCCAAACCAGCAGTATTCAGCGATGAAAACTCCGTGCCTCCCTCTGCTAGTAAATCCAAATTCAACATTTTCAGCGAAACCCCCGCCAAGACTCCTTTGGCCTCCAGAACTCCTCTCGCAAGTACGTCTAAACCCAAAGCATTCGGTATCTTCTCCGATGAGAATGAGAATCAGGAAAATGCTGTACAAGCTACACCCTCTGCTGCGTCCAAGCAGCGTCAACCGCTAGCTCAGAGCTTGTACGCTACTCCTGCCCTTACCAGACAAGGATCCTATGGCCGAGGAGTGACGGAATCGATACAGGAGGTTCCGGAAGGAGATGAAGAAGCGGAAGATGAAGCTGGTTTAGTCCATGAGATAAAGGAAGATGTCGCTCATGTGAACCTAAATGACGTTGACGAACAGGACGAGGAAGAAGAGGATAGGCCAAGAGGGATGAGAAGATTCCACATCAACACTATGACGCCTATCACCGAACGGACATGCGAGTACACCCATATGACCAATCTTCGTTCGTCCACTGCCAGCAATTCGAGACCTTTCAGTGTCGCTGAAGATGAGGAGGGGGAACAGGTCGACCCTGCTAAAGTAACGGAGGGGGTTTCCGCGGCCAATGTAGAAAATCACATCGCCTCGCAATCACAAGACGACGAATCGATTTCGCCACCCGCTCAGACGGTCGAATTTGACAGGTCCATCTTATCGGATGGGGATGAACTTCCCTCTGGAGACATCAACGGCAAATTCCAACTTCCCGAGGGGTTCACGATCCATCGAAATGAGAATGATATGCACACGATGGTATTGACCGACGGAGAGACCATGCATACCGCAAGAGAAGGGTCAGTGGAACCTACCACAGAGGAGAACTTTGTGACTGCTTCTCATCAGCCTGAAGTAAACGGTATACACAATCCATGTAATCCAGCATCTCAAGAAGTTCTCGACGCCATCCTATCATCCATCAACCCTCCTATCTCCCAGATACCAGGATTCGTCGATTGTCGATCCACTCTTTCTGAGAAGTGGGGTGTATTGCAGAAACATGCGAAATCAAAGAGTAGAAGAGGAAGTACCAACTCGAGAGTATCAGTCGCACCTTCAGACGATATCTTACCTATAGAGCTGGACGGTAAGAAATTCGAAATCAAAGACAAGATCGGGGAAGGTGGATTCGGCTTGGTCTTCTCTGCCATTGATATTGCTCAACAACAATTACAAGACGATCAAGACTCCGATGACGAGGATGATGAAGCGGATGAGAGAGAGGATAAATCGATATTGGCTGTTAAAGTCGAACAGCCCTGTGCCATATGGGAGTATATCGTCCTCAATAGGATATACGAACGAATCGATCAATCAATCTTATCGTCCGTAATACAGACTCGCAGTCTCTATGCGTTCAAGGATGAGAGTTACCTGTTGATGGATTATTCATCTCAGGGGACATTGCTGGATATAGTCAACAAAGCTTCCACTATTGGCATTTCCCCGGCAACTTCAGGTGGACCATCATCGTTGGAAGAGATGGTGTGTATATTCTTTACGATCGAATTACTCAAGCTGGTCGAGGAATTGCACACAAAAAATTTCATACATGGTGATCTCAAGATCGATAATTGTCTGATCCGTCTTCCCGATACTCCCAACTCTTCTTGGTCGGGCTCATACTCCCGTACAGGTCAGAATGGATGGAATAACAAGGGAATAAGGTTAATTGATTTTGGGAAATCACTTGATCTATCGTTATACCCCGCTGGGAGGGGACAGAAGTTCGTCATAGGTGATTGGAAGGCGGATGAAAAGGATTGTATACAGATGCAAGAGCAGAACGAATGGAGTTATCAGACGGATTATTATGGACTTGCGAGTATCGCTTATACGATGTTGTATGGGAAGTATATGAGGGTGCAGAGGGGTGAGGAAGGGTGGGGGATTGATATGGGTTTGAAGAGAGTGAGTAACTCATCTTCTCATGATGTCTTCCCCTCCATATACCATGGGCAGGTAATGGTCTGTTTCGGTCGTGCTTTGATGCATTCATACCCTTTCCTGTGACAAGCGCTGACCCCTGTGAGTAAACTTAGTACTGGCAACAAGACCTCTGGGCGAACTTCTTCCATACCCTCCTGAACCCAGGGGATGATCTACCCATCACACCGAAACTGGCAGAGATAAGAGAAGGGTTCGAAAGTTGGTTGGAAGAGAATTGCCAGAAGGGCGGGAAGAGCTTGAAGAGTATGTTAAAGAAGATTGAATTGGCTGCGATCACTGGGAAGCGGTAGGAGTGTGGGTCCGTTTATGAGGTTGATTGTTGATGCCTTGCATGATGGTTATTTGATATTAGATTGATTTGTAGGATGAGATGTAACATATGATCTGTCGTGTAATTGCTTAGTGATAAGATCAAGTCTGTCGAGCATGTCAACATATGCCTCGGCGGCATCATCCCCGATGTCGAAGTAGAATACATAATCTAAAAATAGACTTCAATCCTTCGTGCCGACGTCGTTTCTGTCATTGTCGACCGAAGCTTCGCCGCGACCAACTTCAGCCTCGGGCATGCCTCATTGGGATTCGATACTACTTCATGCATGCGCTGCCATACAATCCCTCCATGGGGGATACAGTAAGAATGTACGAGCCGATGACTTGGACTACTGCTCACTGACATTAGCCTAAAACCAACGTCCTCGGGGTCTTGCAGCTTGCTCGAAGGTAGCATAAATACTCATCGCCTTCCTCGTCTATCGTCCCTCCATTCCCACACAGATACCACTCACTTGCCTCGTAAACAACTAGCACCCTCATCCCGATACACCACCATGCCCTTCAAGCTCGGTATAATACTCGGCTCGACCCGCCCCCACTCCAACACCCAGGGTGTCTCAAGATACATCCTCAACCTCCTATCTACCCACCCGGACCTAACCATCGAAATAATTCACCTATCAACCTCACCAGGCCATCCCCTCCCATTCGATCTGGGCGATACAGTCCCCCAAGCTCATCCGCCCTCATCCCTTCCCGATGCATACGCTGATCCCATGATACGTCAATGGTCAAGCACCGTGATGGGATGGGACGGGGTGATGATAGTTACTCCGCAATACAACTGGGGATATCCTGCGATCCTGAAGAACGCGTTCGATCATCTCTATCACGAGTGGAGTGGGAAACCTGTAGGGATAGTTACCCTTGGGGGACATGGCGGTGGGAAATGTTTGGATGGGCTCAAAGTGGTTTTGGGAGGGGGATTGAAGATGGATATTATAGAAGGAAATGTGCAGGTGATGATACCCAGAGATCTGATCGTGGGTGAGGGGAGGATAAGGGGGGATGAAGGGTGGTTGGAAGATTATAGGGAGGGGTTGGAGGGGCTGATACATGAGTTGGTGGATGCGAGGAGGAAGTTGGCCGGTGTGTAGGATGTTCGTTGTTACGTAGAGGCTCACACAGGGGCAGGTTTCGTAATGGCATCAGAACCCAACTTCAAAGTCATCTGCATGGCTGCACGTTATCAGCTTGTGATACTTGCCCTGCCAAGATCGACGAGCGTGTGCATCATCAGATGTGTCGTTTCAGAAGGAACAATATATACTGTTTGATGACGCTCACTATATTTGGCGTATACACTCGATTGGGAACACTCTCGAACCAAATTGCCATACTAAGAATGCCTTTTCCGCCTGCGATCAAGTGCTATCGACAGATTAATTACCTTTAAGAGTAGGGGTATACTCGGGGTTTGAATGTCAATGTCTGAACCGCTTAATGTCTCAAGATGAGACGAGACAAGACAATATTCTGAATTGAACGAGCACGCCAAATGGTCAATCTCAATTGGAATACTACTTTCAGAGTAAGACACTCGGAAAAGCACTCGTACATGTGTCTATTCTGTCGAGATGAATGTCGATCTTCCGATTCCAATCGAATTGAGATCTAGGTTCGATTGGACTGAGTCGCAGATATGAGCAGAGTATGATCTGACAGATGAACACATGTCGTTCGCCATCTACGTATCGTTAGTCGCCAAGGGGACCACATCCATGAATCAGCATCGTACTTTGATCAGCTTCCGTCTAGACAAGCGAATCGCATATCCTCCTCTGCGTGTGCTCGACAAGCCGTCGGCTGGAGTTCCCTCACAACAAACGATCGACTTCTATATGTCCAACCAATTCGCACAGAGCGTCTGCCGTTGCATAAGGGTCAAACGGTTGATACCTGCAATACAACCAAACACCTCTCAGTCACTTCTCAGGACAACGTCAACCACTCAACTCTTCAACGAGTAACCATAAAAACGGCGATACTGCGCCCACACCGATAGGGAACGTGTAAACCACAACTGAGAATGGGATTTTCGATAACCCAAGCCGAGGTTAGGATAAGTACTTGTGCCGTACCCCTTCCTAAGTTAATGGGTCCGAGGCGATACATAGCGCATTGTCTGATGCGTTTATACGATGGTCAACACTCAGTACTGGAATGCGATAGGCAGCGTCGCAGCTGGGATTTCCATGATTCTATCGATATTCATCCTCGGATCGTCATGGTGGATCTACAGGCACAAATCAGCGCGACGCGCTTTAGACAGGATATCCTTCAGGTTGTTGCTCTGGTCCATGGCGTGGGAAGTAGCGTACAGTGTGGACTACTTCATCGTGTGTGGAAATGTAAGTCTAGTTACAAGTATTTATCTGCAGATAATAAGCCCAATGCTGATCCGCAGAATCACCCGTGTACGTGTCGGTGACCAGCCATCATTCGTCGCTAGATACTCGCATACGAAAGCCTGCATCGCAGGAGCGTACTTCCAAGTAGGAACACTGGGAGTGTGAGTATCGAGGACGCCTGGCACGAGATCCCACTAAGTTAACAAACAATTACAGTGTGAATTGGATGTGCACCTGCATTGCCGTCAATCTGATGATTACTATCTGTTTCAATCGCGACCCCATCGGTCTAGGTAAGGTTCCCATCCGACCCAAAACATCTCGAACGGCGGTGTGAGGAGTGCTGATATATTGCTGTGACAGGATTGGAAAAATGGTATATTCTCGGTTCGACTGTTCTGGGACTGGGAGTTCCCATAGTCCCTGCCATCCTTGGACATTTCGGACATGATCCAGTGTTCGGTACTTGGTGAGCATCAGTTATCTCTCCTTTTCTGTTTTCAGAAGATCCAGATTACTCATCCAACGCGTTGTCATCTCTCCTCCTGTAGCTATTTTACATCCAGTGAGTGCAGTTTGTACACGCAAAAGTGACATGGAGGGGTGAGAGCAGGATGTTGATCATGTTTGACAGATTATGAAAATCGAGTGGAATACCTGCTTTTGGACCTGGTAGTTGTCTCTCTACCGGTGTGGTGAGATTTCGCTGATCTGTTGGCATCGTGATTGTTACAGTACCTGTGGCAGATCCTGTCAAGCGTCATTGCAACGGTCGCAGTAGTCGCAGTCAGTATTCATCTATCTCACGCGTAGACATGAGGCCGGTCCACGAGCAACGTGACTGATATCTTTGTTTGTAATAGACCTTGACGACGTTGATCAGGCATGGCAGGAAGACGACAAGACTTCTGATGGACGGCAACTCACTGAACAAAGCGTTCCATCGAGAGATCGAAAATGGGGAAAGCCCCGCTTCCAGTGGTGCGACCGATTCATTCTTCGAAAACAGTCTACCATCATGCCTCAAGCTCAACACCCCTCCTGAACCCAAGGCTCAGTCGCAGACACAGACAAACAGACTACAAGACAAGTTGATCAAGATTGCGTTGAGGATCTCGCTCTACCCTATATCCCTCATCATCGTCAATGGGATCATGACGAGTGAGTCGCGGATGAGTCTACGGTGCTGCTGAAACTTTTCTTGGCTGATTCTATTTACCATTGTTGCATGTAGTCGGCGATTTATTCTTGACCTCGTCAGGAGGGATCAACTCGAAAGGCGATTTCATCGTGTTTCTTATATACAATTTCATGTATGCCGGAAGGGGTATCGTCTTCGCGTGTTTGGGCATATTCGTCGATCCCTGCTTGGCACGGGTGAGCATTTTACTTTTAGTCAGTGGTACTCGCGAAAAAGCTCATGCCCCACCACTCCCGTAGGGCTATAAAGCGGCCTTGAAAGAGCGTAATGACTCCCAGAGATATGGTACAGACAGTGAGGTGAGTCTACGGTTCTATCCCAGGTCGGATGGTAGTCACCTAAGACCTGACGAGATCTGGTTTCTTGCCACATAGCTTCGCGTAAAAACTCCAAGCACTGCGGGACGCCTAGGCTTCGAGAGGAGTCTACCGATGATAGAAGTGTCCGACATATTACCTTATAAGGGTCGCTTGCTGGAATCGGAGGATTATCCACCCCAGGGCCAGGCTTTAAAACAAAGTAAATCTGACGACCTGGTGCAAAGTTCCATTAGCGGTATTTTGGAAGGAGAAGTACCAGATGATAATGGTGGGATGACCAGGTCGAACGACTTTTTGGCCGTTTCGTATACGTATGGCGATACGGACTCCAGATGTTTTACGAGAAGCGAGCCGGACACCAAGGATCGTCAGACTCCTGAACACCAGAAGGATCGTAATGATGGAGCGGAGACTGGTAATTTGCGTTACGTCAGGAGCGAAAGCGCGCTGAGATCCAACGGAGATATGAATGACGATGGCCAATATCCGGGTCAAAAGCCACACAAGACGGGGCTGGGGCGTGGATCATCAGGGAATAGCATATTCAACAATTGTAATACCAATAACGATACTCTGCCACCAGGATCATCCAGCGAAGAGGAGGAGATAGAACGGATCTTCCAAGAAGCCCAGACGAGGTTGTAGACCTCCTTGTACTGTACGCCTCATGCTACGTCCTTCATGGATATGTATAGTTATAGGAATCAGCTGTCCATCGTCCGCGGTGTAGAAAAGATATCACATTGTGCAGAGGCTTGCTTGGAGATCTGATCGAGGCGGCAAGGGGTAGGCATATGATGGCATGATACTCTTTCCACAGGGGCTTGAGGAAAAACAAGATGTAAGGTTTTTCTTTACCTTGAGGTTGGGTTCCTGAAAATCACGTCAGGTGGGTAATGTATCACGTCTATTCCGCTTTGGGTAGAATAGTGTACATAATTCTTTGCCTTGTTGATCGACATAGATGTAACACGGCAGCACAGAAGCTTCATGCGGGAAACCCGAACGCGTTGGATTCCAGCTACTGCACTCTGACATGCTTAGAACTCTTAGGTTTTCGAGAAAACCCTGAATAAAGCAGTTGACGTTGACACAAATCAAACTGAATGATTGTGATCGAAGGGAGAACAAGGAGATGGATGAAATGAGTTTTGTCAGTAATGTTGCTGGTGGGGTAGTCACTGCATAAGCAACTTTACTTTTCCTTCCATTCCTTTCGTTCGAGCAGAGACATAACATTTCGATCATCTTTCGGACATGTTCATGTTGACGAAATTTTGTCATACCATCAATAATATATCATATTTTCAATCATCACTCGTGACACCACAACATCTCAAGATACCATCCATCAACTAGTCGGAACAGTCCATCCTTCGCCCAGAACAGACTACAAGTCCCTTCATCTTCGGTTTCGGTCAAACATCCAAATTTACAGTCCACCGTCCCACATCCATCAGTAAAACCAGCCAGAGGAAAGTAGAGAAGGGAAGAGCAAAGCAGATAGATACCTCAAGTTACAGATCAAGGACGCAATCGTATGGCAAGGGGCTACGGCCGAGCGTGTGTCTGATCAATCAACACTGGATATCATACCACGCCAAAATGTCCTTGTCGTCGCCGATACCGACCATCGTCAGATTAGCCGTCGCCAACGCTACCACCACTGATCCAAACCGATCATCCCACTATGGTCTGACGGACACGGTCGTACGAGTGGGTCCTCTTCTTTCACATCTCCCTTTATGCGCAGGTGTGCTCGACCGATGAGCATGGGTCTTGCTAACAGTACTATATTGTAGAACTCCGGTATAGCCGCCAACGTCTTTTCGTCGTTCAGCTTAGCAATGACGTTGGGCTTTCTGGGCGGGACAATATGGATCTACTCGTACCCCAATTGCAGACACATATTAGACAGAGTATCATTCAGGTTATTGACAGTAGCTATGTTTTTCGAGTTCTGGTATTCTTTCACCTTCCTCCTTCTCTATATCAACGTGAGTCCTTTCAACCCTACTCCCCTACCCCTGCAGTAGGCTCACAGAATCTATTAGGACACAATATATCAACCTGGTGGAACGCTTGGTCCTGGACACTGTACGGCTGGTGTCTATTTTCTGGTCAGTTCGATGCATGTGTGAGTCAACCGTCCCACCACCAGTACTTCTACCATTAAAAGGCTCACGCCATATGATATCGCAGCGTCGACCTCCTGGTCATGTTCATAGCTCTCAATCTCTTCCTAACTATCAACATGGGTATCAACCCGCTCAAACTCCGTACGTCCAATCCAAATCACCACATCGCCCACCCCTCTGTATGTCATTTACTCACTTCTGTTTGTTGGGTATCAGATCTGGAAAGGTGGTACATCGGTATATCAATTGCGATAGGGTATATCGTACCCATACCCTCGGCCGCATTACAGCATTTCGGATGGGATCGCGCTTTGGGAACATGGTGAGTCGAGTCGCTTATGGACCGTTGTCGTGGATATATACTGATATGGATGACCGCTCAGCTGGATAAACGGGAGTGAGTAGTGCTTAATTGACTAATAAATTGATATCGAATGTACATCTGACGGTGGACGTTTGATATAGGAGGTAGAAAGACTCGTGTCAAATATCTCATAGAGGGGATCGTAAGTACAAGTCCAAGTCCTTGTCTTCTTTTCTATCATAACCAGATGACTGATCTATCCGAATGACACAGTACATCACACCCATCATAACGTGTTTCGTATCTACCGTGTGTGTCGCCGTGGTATGTCCGAATTTTTCGCTCAAATCTAACTACCATGTAGAAGAGATTGGCTAACAATGATGGGATGATTTGGTATTGCAGGTGCTGGTAGTATTGTTCAGGCAGGGTCGAGCGACCAGCCGAGCATTATTCGGCGGAGCAGCGGGCAAGCAGAAAATAGGAGATGAGAGCGGATCAATATCTATGGATCCATTATCCAGCGGGACAGACCCGCTCGACTCGCCAGATACAGATACGACCTTGTTTGAAGATCCCAAGGAAACCGGCCACCACAAGACGCCTTCCCAATCAAATACCAAAGATCTCCATAATAGGATGTCCAACTTGTTAAGAGGGAAAGGATGGACATCAATAAGGGAGAAACAGGAACCTCAAAGTTATTTTCATTCCCTATCGGATAAATTCCTCAGTATAGCTATCAAGATCTCTTGGTATCCCATTACCCTATTATTCATGAACGCTATTATGATGGGTGAGTTCAGTATTAACCAGACTACGAAGAGGCGGGATATGCTGATACGAGTGCTCTGTAGTTGGCGATCTGGTGATTGCCGCTCAGGGGGGTGTGGCGAGCCATAAGACCGTTTGGCTGTATTGTATCTATTATGTGGTTTATGGAGGGCGAGGTATCTGCATCGCCGGGGTGAGTCGACGATCCCTTGTCTCAGTTGAATTCGATTTCTGTTTGCTAACGTGATTGTGGACGCTCAGCTCGCCATCATCATCGACCCAAGCTTAGTAAGAGGTCTGAAAGCAGCGTGGAAAGAACGGCAGCTAGCCAGAAATCCAGATATGCTACCTACCACCCAATCGGTATGTCCCGTCGTCTTCTCTCCTTTACTCGTGATGTCCGACATTAGCTAACAATTGTTGTATCGTATGAACGTGCAGAGCCCCCTCGAAACCACTTTCAATCGTACACAATATTCCACCAATTTCGACCACCTCGCAACAGCAACAGGCATGGGCAGTCAATTTGCCCAGACGGAATCCATTCCCGCCAGACCAAGGGTTGATTCAGAGGGTTCATTCGATTTCGCTACTGCCCTAGCATATATTCCTGATCCAACCACCACAATTACGCAGAGGGAGAGGGATGATCAGAAAGATACGTTACCAACTGTGGAAGTCGATCTGTCGTATCTCGACCAAGAGCTGGATACGACAATCCTAGGAGGGGGCGATACTACTACCACCGGGACATCTGAACCACCACCACCTCCTCCACCAATACCAACTGGTTGTCGATCTTCGACGGTCCGACCTTTCACGGGAAGTAGTCAGAAGACAACTGGCCGAGGAATACTGAGTAGATTGCCTGGCCCGTCCACCAGGTCGCAGGGTCAGGGAGGACACAGGGAATTGAAGCCTGTTGATCCCGAGGTGGAGAGGCGGAAGGAGGAGAAGAGGAAGAGGGAGGAGAGGGTTAGGGAGATCAAGAGGAGGTTTGAGGAGGTTCAGAGGCAATTATGAGTAGATCAATAGATTAGTAATGGTTTAACGGAGACGGAAACGAAATAGAATGGAATAGACAGTTGTATCATTCAGTTCTGTAGTCTTTTGCATAGGTCCAAAGCTGGTATTACTCGTATTGTATGTATGTATGCATCTACGTGGTCATATTCAGATCAGATTAAGAGAGTGCATGACACAACAGAGGATCAACGTCCTTTGTTGTGAGTAGGCCATGAGCCAGCATTTGAGGGGTTATGACCGAGCGGGGTACGATGTTTCCCTCTTCGAAAGTAGGGCAATCAGCGATTAGTATTCATAAGTCAGTCTCTTCAGATGGACGCCTTGTCGGCACGATGAGCCCATACCAGGAATGAGGATAAATCTGACAAGCTAGGATACCAGGGTATTGTTAGTTTCCCCATATTATATTGAACGTATGGATCTGGGATCAGGAATGAAAGTGTCTATAATCTATGTAATAATGCTGTAATTGTTATTGTAATTGATTTAAACGATTCGACCAGTTCCTCGTTGAGAGGAGGTTCACCGTTAACCACTCGCAGCTATTTCCGCTGGAAGGTAAAGTGTAAAGTGAATCGGTTAAACCCTGTCTCGGGTCGAAAAGGGATGACGTATATGGCCTTACCCCCTTGTTCTCTTTTTAAGCCCTGCATTTTCACAGGGGATGACACGTGTTAAGGGTCTGCCTACCCGGCCCTTGCATCAGCTTCCGGTGCATGGCACTGAAATGCACTGAAATTTTCTCTTTCTTTCTTTCCCTTGCCTAAAGATAGCTTGGGGTTACAGAATATCGTACGTACAGTACGTACGACCCCAGCCGAAGAATCATAAGCTACGGCAATACCAAACTACCATTTCAGAGCATAGGCGTTACCTCCTCGTGGGAGTGAAAAGGGGAACAGGGCGAAAAAGGGGAAAGGGGAAGAAGATATCAGGTACAGTGTGCAGTTGATGAGCTAATAACCCCATTTTTCCCAGGAATATGGAATTTTGAGGGCAGAGGGGGTTGAGGGTTTCAGCGTACCAGCGTACAGTGGTGAGATTTTTGTTACTGGTACATACATGCATTCAGTATAGCACTTCTCACACGACTGATTGGTTATTCGATATACTACCATACATCCAGCAAGAACAAGACAGCAATCAATCACCCACAACCCACTACCCAACAAGCACATAGACAAGATAGATGATACATTGTATATCGTCCAATTTATGCGACAACGAGTGACCAAGGAACAAGAAGAACAGTGACTAGATCAAACGACTCGACTGCTCGTTCCTCGCGAGTTTCATCTTTTCTTCGCATTTCACAGCTTCACCCGCTACAACCCCTGCCCTAATTATCAGCCTTCTCATTCCTCATTTCGACAATAACAACAACAATATCAACTGCCATCCACAAGACAAGTCAATATTGCAGATAGGTAGTCGGAATCAATCAGATTATTGTTCCAAGATGATCATCCCAATCCCAATCTCAAGAAGATCATAGGATCTGTTTGGTCGGATATCCGATAATCTCATTCACTCATTGACGAAATCAACAATTCACGTTCATCTCATCAACCTTTCATTCGTTGCAACGCTATACACCCTCCTTTCAAAGGTCTGTTGTCAGAAGATCACAGTCAAAGAAAGTTGATAACCCCAATCTACCCCTTCGACTCAATCACAGCCACATCCCAACTTCCGAGTCCACCGAGGATAGTCGACAACCCCCCTTTATTCCCATATCACAACATATATAACAAACCAATCCATCCAAACCATATTGACGTTGCTCTCCCCATCGCCAATTACATAACAATAGATCAACAAATACAATCCACCATGTCCTCCTCCGAACCCATCCAACCTCTCTTCACTCGCTCTCCCCTTATCCTCCCTCCTCCGACTCACTCCAACCAAGCATTATTCGTCACCTCCCCAATCTCTACTTCTCCCCCCGCACCTCTGGATGAGGAGATGCCCACCAAACACCGCGGAGCAAGATACCCCTCCTCAGCATACACTTCCACCCAATCTTCCCCGGTGTTCGAAACTCTCTCCTTCGAAAAGATCAAGATCCCCTCTTCGACTACAGTTTCGACAGACTCGGAAGCGTTTTCATCGGATTATGCCTCTCATTCAAATTTGGAATCGAGGGTACAGTCTCCTTCACTTATTAGTTGTCTATTTCAATCCACCTCTATCGTAGCGGGTAATGGTAGTAGGAAGTTGATCGGTCCTACTTCGCCTCATAGTCGATCATCTTCTAGGAACGGATCAAATTCAAACGTGGTGATTGGGAACGGATCGAAACCCATCCTCAGGAGAGATACGATGTCGACCTCTGCTAGTGAAGATAATGCGGGATTCGGATTAGGTATAAACAGATTTCCATCAACATCAACCCAAAACCAAGAGACCATCGTATCAGGTCCATGTACTGTTGCACCAGCACTCAAGAAAAAACCTTCTTGTCTGACATTCGCCGTCTCCTCGCCTACACCCAGATCCCAGTCCAACGCCAAAGCTGGACCCAGTCGATCATCTTCCACCTCTGTTTCTCCTACTTCTTCTTACGCCGGTAAATTATCTAGAAGTCCAGGTATGAGACCCAACTGGAGTAAGATCCGTGGTCAGGTCGAGCGTGAGATTCAAGAGGACGACGACGAAGATGAAAATAACGAAGAGGAGTGTATGGTGGATTCTCCATTACCTATTCCAGGACATGGTGAGAGCGATGAAGAGGATCAGGGGTATGTGGAAGACGAGGAAGATGGATTTACGACAGACGAAGATGAGGAGGTGGATCCAAGGACAGATCAGTTATTTGGTAATTGGGATGGGCGAAAAGTAGAATGGAATAGGGAGTATCAACTCACCACGCCCAAACGAAGAAATACCGAGATTTTACCAGGTCCCACGAATTATATGACTTCCACAGACGACAATGATATTTCCATCAATCCCCAAAATCTGATTAGCCCTAGAGGAAGGAAGACATCGATTTGTATCAATACCAATACGAAACCTTCTTCCAATAGATGTACGCGACACAGATCACCCCCTCCGCCCATCCGCTCGACCTCGCTGGTCTCCGCCCCGCCCGCTGCGAGATCTCCCTCCGCTGCTGATCTATGTAGACGGAGGGGATCGGTCGAACAGGGCTTGATCAGTACAAGAAAAGGATGGAAATCTGATGATTCGGCGTTCTTCCCTACTAGACCTAATATGGTTAAGAAGGATTCCTTCAAATTACCCTCGGCGTCGTCGGGAGGATGCACTACCCAAGCAATGGCCTCTCAGGGAAATAGGAAAGCTTCATTGCCCACTCCGAAACTTGATGGTCGATGTTCGACCAGATCAATCTTGAAATCTAGTTGTGCGGAGACCACTGGTCAAACACACAGGGATGAACCGGAATCACAACCTATGATCCGGTCTTCGGGGGAGAACAAGATCCCACCCAAGACTCCTCCTTTGACTGGCGATTTGATTGTACCCAGTTCTGGGAACATGTTGAGGAGGGGTTCGGCACCTGTTATACATGAGACGAAGGATATGTCGGGTGCGGGTGTGGGGAGACCGGGTTGCTTGGCTAGGAGTGCGACGGGATATGAAGAGGAGGAGATGCATTTGAGCCATCATCAGCAGCATAGGGGGATTAGGATTGTGTAGTGGACATATCCCCTCGCGGTTTAGTATATATAGTACATCGTTGTGTATACTTAGCATTACATAGCATCATATAGATAGATCTGCATATTCTCATTATAGAGCATTCATGTCATGTATACAGGCAGTCCTGTTTCCATCTATACTTTGATGCAGTGCACCGACTATGAATGGCTGCAATCACCGTCCAAAGTGAATTTGCTCTCGTAAGCTGCATTTACGCCTCCACTTTTTCAACGTTTGTCCACAGACCTGCACTCGTAACGTTATCCGATCGTCATCTCACCATCTTGCGCCACTCCTCTCCCTTTTCGTTGGAAGAGTATATACATCCTCGTCAATCTCATCTTCACTAATCTGGTTAGTTTTAGCCAAAATTCGACCCTTCACAGTAATAATCCTCGCCTCAGCCATATTCCTGGCCTACTGCACGTACGACACCAACGTGAAATTCATGTTACCTCTGAGAAACTTCTTGGCTTCGTTCTCTACTAATTCAGCTGCTAAGATGGCGCCCAGGACTCCGCCTGCTCCGACTGTTGAGACTGCTATAAAGGGGAGGGAAAGCGTGAAGCTAGGGGAGGGAGGTGAGTTCTGGCTCTGGTTTCGGGTGTCGGGAGAACGATCGTGGGTCCGTTAGGCAGCAAGTTAAGAACAGTTTAAACAGTAGCTATGCTATTCATCGGAAAGATGAGATCGGTGGCGAGATCACTTGGAAGATATGGCGGAGGGATATGATCGGGTTAATGCTGACATTGCTTATCAACGGGGTAGTCGAACATGCTACGTTCGCTTCTGGATGTTTCGTAAGTATCTCTCACTCATTAGCGCATTGTGCTACCACCCTTGGACATTCATGGGTATGTGCAGATGACCGACTGACATACCCCTTTTGCCCAATGTAGTGGGGAACAGAACATCTCTTCTCAAAGCATTATGGCCATCTACCTCAATTCAAGGCTATCTCAGGGTACACAGGCGGACAAGCTGAGAATCCTTGTATGTCCACTTAACTCAACAAGATGAACAAGGATATCATGCTGACACAGTCTTACTCACCTATCCTCCTATCATCTCTCCCACAATCGATATCACACGGTCTTCTTTGTTTCTTGTCATACTGGTCGCTTTGATCCAACTTGAACATCCTAATCTATCCAACAGCCTACCGCCAAGTATGTTCCGGCACCACAGGCCACGCCGAAGCCGTCCAATTATCCTACCAGACCGGTTCTGTATCCTATGCCGAACTAGTCGAATTCTTTTATAGGACACACGATCCCACGACGGTCGATCGACAGGGACCAGATAGGGGGAGTCAATATCGGAGTGCGATTTTCTTCCATTCACCCGAACAGGAAGAGTTGGCCAAGAAAGTGACGGAGGAGGTTCAGGAGAAGTAGTATGTTGACTCTCATTACTTTGTCATAGAACGGGTTGGGATTGCGATACTTCTTGGAAGACGAGCTACTAGATCCGCTCTACTCTTCACCTCCTTTTTTCCATCGGGAAGAAAGAACGCAAGCTGACTCTTCCTTTCATTTTGGTTAGCCTCAAGGGTAAACCCATTGTCACTCAAATTACAAAAGCTGGGAAATGGTATCCTGCCGAGGATTATCATCAAGAGTATCGTGAGTTGACTATTCTCTCATTACCTGCCAGCTCACATTTATACAATCGTATGATCACCAGGCTGATATGCTGATGACATTTGATAGTCGACAATAACCCTGGTGGATACGAATGTCCCACTCACAGGTTTTACTGGTAATGGTCGAGGCTTAAAACCATAAGAGAGGAGTTGCAAGCATAATGGCACTATATAGATAGGTAGTCGCATGAATGATTGTTCGAAGAAATCTTTCTTTTCGCAATATGACACGTTAGCAGCACCTCACTGCTCTTACAGCCCTATCTAGAGAGTTCGTCCATGATACTCCTTAATGATAACCATGATATGTCGTGGCCTACGTATATGATATCACAGAGATACCATTGTCAAGCTGGATATACGTGCCGTGATGCATCCTCCTTCCCGACTTTTAGTTGCCACGGCATGATCATCACAACGCAGCTCATGACAAGTGGAAGATTGGTGTCACTTCGCACACAGCGGAGTAGCATTCTTAATCATTGCAACATGCAGAGCACTCTCAAATTTTCATGCGATTCATAATCATCATATCACTATATAGCTACAATATACTTCTTCGCTACCTCTCATCAAACCCAGAGCAGCTTCATCCTAGTAGGGTGACTTATTGCTTGTTCATACCGAGAGCGTCCTTGGCCTTGTCAGCGAGGGAAGTTTGGTTCTCGTTTTGGTTACCGGAGACGGCATCACCGATTTGCTGGGTGTATGATTTTTGGGATTCGGGTTGACCGGATGAGGCGGCGGACTGTGGTGGGATGGGTACGTCAGCCTCTGACTCTATGTCGACGATTGGTATATGAAGGTGAGAGGGAGAGGTCAGAAGGAAGAACAACACTCACGTCAGCTTTACCGGCGAGGGTGTCTTTACCTTGTTCGAGGTAGGATTTCTCGGAGTCGGGCTTGAGGGCGGCACCGGCCTCTGGGAGGTGAGAGTTAATCAGTATAAGTCACATTAGAAGCAATGGAGCAGCTGACGGGAGGTGGGTATGAGGTGGCAAACCACCGTTGAGCAGGTGGGAGAGGAAAGAAAGGACGATACTCACTGTCAGTGAGAGATTGTCTTCCAGTGTCGGACATTGTGGGTTGTGTTTGTTTGTTGTTTGGTTAAGTTGAAGTTGTAGAGTTGTTGTGAGTTGTTGATGAGAAGAAGAAAGAAGAGAAAGGAATAATATCGAGAATCAAAGGTGGGTTTATATACTATTGTTTGTTGAGACGGGCACATTCCCCATTATTCCCACTGGTCATTCCCATTCCCATTCCCATTCCATTCCTCCCACCAGTACTGAGTGCAGTGACCTTACATCATACCCATCAATTATTCCCAATTCTCAATGACTATTGCCGGTAAATGGAATACTAGTCTGTAACCGAGTACTGCACGGTAGTATGATATCAGATGAGTCACAAGTAGAGTGAGTACCTGTGACGACATGATACATAGTCCATTTGCTCTGGTCATGCATGCGTCATCTCACCAAGTCATGGACAGGAATGGGATTTCACTCGAGGGACACACAGGTGACGTACTGATCGTACCTACTAGACGCATTCCCTGAAATTACCTGAATGCTGGAATGCCATGCCACTTTCACTCGTGGCGGGATCATTTCGATATGTCACGTGGTTGCTTTTGCTCGGTGAGTGGTTGCTAAGGATAAAGGAGGGGTATGACATATGACGTATATATAGTATGAGATGGAACATGGTGGATGAATATGGATTTGGATCTGTGGGGCTGTCATTGTCACCACTCGTATCGAAACTGTTCAAAATCAATTTCAACATTCATTTCCATTGTCACTTTCTACTTATCACACGAACAACAAACAACAAACAACTTACACACGAATATAACGAGTACTTTTACTTCCTCACACACACACAAACACAAACACATACACATACACAGTGAGTCACCAGTAATTCCTCTTCCACTCTTACCCGATCAGCATGTCGGGATGGGCATCCCGATGAAAACGTAGCTGATCTGATCTGAATTGAATCATCGCCAGATGGCCGACGCTCAAGAAATCTCTAAACAGAACCCTGGTCTCGATACCAAGCATGACGCTGCCGGTGCCAAGCACCCAGCTACCGGTGGATCAGGTGGGTCTACTTGTTCTTCGTTCTCACTGCTCGAACATGACGCTGACGTTATGACGTGCTATCCCCTCACTTCTCTTTCTCCATCTTACTATCTACCGACGCATCCTTCCTGTTCTGTGCATTACCCATCCTTCGCCCCCACCCGCCCACTCATAGGTAACCCCCAAACCGGCGAACCATTCGAAATTGCCAAACCCGATGCTCACCAAAGGCTCGACCGAAAGGACGAGCGATCTCACCCCAATGCTCTCGAGGATGCTCACCGAGTAGAGAAGTTGGAGAAGGAAGCTGAGGAGGCTCACGAGGAGGCCCTCAGACACCCAACCGCCGCTGCTATCGCTCATGGTAATAAGCCTTCCTCTGGTGCTGTCAAGGATGAGCAGATTTTGGATGACGAGGAGGAGGAGTTGAGGAAGAAGGAGGAGGCTAAGAAGCAGTCTGCTGAGGCCCACAAGGCCAAGCACCACTAGGCGTTGAACAGAAGTAGAAGCTTATAGCATTACATACAATCAATGGATCGAATCAAGTATAGTAGTAGTAGTCATTCACAATCATGCATTGTAGCATAACCTCATGTCAAGTTGAACGCTATCACTGTGAAATGATCACTCGTGTAATCGATGCACAAACCATCTGTCTCCTGTTCGAAGATCGATACATTAACATCACGGTGTGGGTGGTAGACCCTCGTGCTAACCACGTTGTAGGTGAAATACCTCCACTACGCGTATCCAAGCAAAGTCGTACAAGTCAACCTCCTCTTACTCGAGTCATTCTCGCAACTCTACTCGCAAAATAACACTCAATCCAACAAGGCTGCATAGTATAGGAGCAGCCTACAGCCTCCTCTCGACGACATGTCATCCTTCCAGGATCTCAAGAAGACTCGAACCGCCCGACAAAAAGGTAAATCGACCGGTCCGAGTAATCCATCAGCAAGCGGTAAGGCGACATATACAGCTGAAGGATCACACTACAGTATAACAGGGACAAACATGTCTTCCGACATGGCACAGAGGATTAATAGGTACATGTCAAAAGTTGCTGATGGCAATGAGGTTGAGGCGGACACCCCGGATCTGACGAAATATGAGAACGGTGAAATAGATCAAGACATGGCGTCACGAGCTAAAAGTGTGTTGTCGAACTTACTGGGAAGACCCCTTGGCGAGGTACCGGGAGAAGTTCCTGTGGATACTGATCCATCCTCATCTGCTCTTCAGAGGCGCGAAAAGGAACATAGTGTAATCGAGGGGAAGGGGAAGGTGGTACGGCAAACTGGACTTGACGAGAACGGTGGGAAGTCTAGGAGAGATCAAGTATCTCATGAGCTATATGGGAAAGAGCTAGACGACAATGGTTTGGAAGTACATAATATCTCTGGAAGGGGCAGAGGTCTAATGAGTACGAGAAGTGTCAAACCTGGTAAGTATCCTCAGTCAGGATTGTCATATACTATCCTCCCCATCTCGTACCATTCTTTCTAATCATTTATGGTAGACGGATATGTATGAGAGAGCTGATAGTTCAACGTGATATACATAGGCACAGTAATCCTCAAAACACCACCTTCAATCTCCGCCCTGCAGAATCAACACTTCCAACGAGTTTGCCATGGATGTTATCTAACGATGAAGGAGAGTAATATCGCGAGATGCAAGGATGAGAAAGAGAGGTTCGAGAAGAAGATGAGGGGGTTGCTGAAGGTGAAATTGAACAGGTGTAGTGGGTGTAAGGTTCTGCATTATTGTTCGAGGGTGAGTATGTCTTCTTCTCTTATCTTCCTTCCTCTTCGGTGCAGTTCAAGATGCCTTCTTCTTTATTATTGTTTTCATCCTCTCTTGTTGTTTTCATCATTTGAGCAACCGGAACGCTGATTCGATCTGACCGAACTCAATACCATGCTATATCACTTACCCTGCAGCTCTCCCTCACCTGACTCGCTCTAAAAACAGTCGTCTACACCTAACTCAATACTGACTCTTCCCCCCACCCAACACAGGAATGCCAACTCTCCGACTGGCCAACGCACAAACACGAATGCATAGCCCTCCAGCGATTCCGAAGGATGTACTACAAGACCTACCCCACCAAGCGGCAGGACGACGATGATCTGAGCTGGACACATGCGAGTCCCGAGCCTGTTCGCGCGCTCGCGAGGATTATATGGAAGAGGAGGGTGGAGAGGGAGAAGAATGGCGGGGAGGATGGGATATGGGTGGGTACGATCTTTCTGAGATACGCGAAATCTGCATATCCGATGCAGACTTTGATATGGACATGGCTGATTTGCTGGTTTATGTGGTTAGTGGAAACAAATCGCTTCGCTGGAGACACGTAAGTAGACTACCTTCATCTCGGTCCATATAGACGATACTGACTCTGAGCTCTCGTCTTCTCACTTGTCGTAGACGTATCCAGATCACCTGAAAAAGAAGTGATGCGCCTAGCTCAACAAGCTCAGCATCTCCAACATTACTTATCAGCTTCCATACCCGTGCAAGGCTCTGGTGGGGACGAGGACCAGCTTCTTCCTGTCAATATGGAGGATTTCGGTTTTGGAAATGTCCATGAAATGATGAGTTTCTGTTCTTCCGTGAGTATCTCATTTTTACCTACCTCTCGGACACCACAGATCATATCTAGATAGGTGTTCGCTGCCAGTGAAGATGGATTGACTGACCACCGATCTGGCGTCCAGTTCCACGTAAATTCGTTTACACTTTCCTCGCCCTCACTCTCGCCTATCGGAGTATCCAACTCCCCTTTGATGGCATTATCGAACCACTCGTGCGATCCGAATGCTATTGTGGTATTTCCGAATGGAGGGAAATTGATGGAATTGGTAGCTATAAGAGATATCCAAACAGGCGAGGAGGTCAGTGAAGATTCATCTCACTCTGACACCCGTCCCGTCGATATAGTCCATTGCTTGATACACATATTGATGTTTCTACTTGAATCAGATCTTGACGTCGTATATCGACTTGTCGTGCCCGTACGATATTCGCCAAAGGGACTTGCAGGAGCGGTATAGGTTTTCATGTGATTGTACCCTCTGCGAGAAGAGTAAGGACGGCGGCAAGTCCGATTGGGTAGATCCGAGATGGTGTGTGAGGCATGATGGGTGTAGGAATGGGGATGGCAAGGGGAAGATGCCTGGTGGGTTGACCTCTGGGGAGCTCGAACATCATATGAACTTACATTATTTCGAGGGAGTTAATTAGCTGATCTTGCTGTTGGTCCAGATAAAGGATCAATAAGCGACCTTTCGGTAAAATGCGATTCATGCCTAGAATCGTTCACAGTCAATGCCAGAGAAGTACTAGCGATAGTGCAGAAGGGAGTGGACGTATTAGATAGTGATGAACATAGACAACTGGGTGAGTGCTAATCGTCAGATGACAGGCCTAACGAAACGACACAATGTCAATCAAGCTAACCTGATGAATCAGATTACAAAACCGCTCAAAAGACCTTATCAACCCTCATCCCCTCTCTCCAGAAATACATCCCCAACCACTCTTACCCCCTCCTATCTTTACTGAGACTATCGACCCTCTCACATACTCCCCCACAATCACCTCAGGATATGGAAATTGCCCTCAGACATATTAGTGAAGCGTATGAGGCGTGCGATAAAGTGTATCACCAGAACCATGCAATACCTACCCTGATATTATGCGAATATGCCAAGTTGCTCTCTCTACAGGATTCTGAACAACCCAGGGACCAAGGAGGGGAAAGGAAGAACGAGATGATCAGAAGATTACTTAGGGCCACGGAGCTGCTAAAACGGGCTGTGGGGCAGGGGGAGATTAGTTTTGGGAGGGGGAACGTGGTTGGGAAGGAGCTGGAAGGTGTTTTGGAGGGGTGTAGAGAGGAGTGGGAGAGGTTGAAGAGGAGGTAGGGGTTTGGGGTTTGAGGTTATGAGGCTATGTGGGCGCATGTCGTTGTATGTTGTATTGGTTGATATATAGTTTTGAACGGGATGATCATTGATTATGGTAATTCAGGGCTTGATTGTCGTGCGGTCTTGTACGATGAGGGAGACTTGCAATGGATGCATAATTATGAATCAAGTATAAATAGCGATCAAATAATTTTCCTTTGCTTTTTTTTTTACCAAATCTCGTCCCAAAAAAAAGTTGTTTTATCAACACGCTTTGCAACCACCGTTCATTCCCTCCTATACATCGTTGATCCAAAATCAATGATCATCTGAACTCGCCAACATCGTCCATTTGAAATTGTCCTCCATCCTGCCATTTGACACACAGCCCATGAAATCATCGCCATTCCTCCTCCCACTAATCTTCCTTCGCAACCCCTGCCCCTGCCCCTCCGGACCCTCCAACCCCAGCCCCTCCCCCGCCTAGACCCGCAGTCAATCCCCTCGCTCCGGCCACTCTCCTAGCCAAAGCCCCCACATTCGCTTCAGCCACCACCACGTCCTTTGAAACTTCCACTCCGAACGCCAATTGCGCCAGATCGGAGATTCGCTGGGCCTGAAGCGGAGTCATAATTATGAAATCATCTTGGTCTGATCCCTTTGTTGGATTATCTTTGTCTTCCTCTTCTTCTGCCCCTTCTCCTTCTTCTGCTGCAGCACCATCCAATCCATTCCCGGAAGGGGGATAATGCAGGTCGATGGAACTTGGGGAAGTACCGAACAAGTCTTCTTCGCCCGACGGATCTATTCCAACGTTTATATCTAGGTTCCTATTAGGCTGGAGGATAGTGATGGATTTGGTAGATGGTGTAGTTGAGTTTTCCTCCTCATCATCATCTAGGACTGGGGCTTTGGACTTTGCGTTGAGGTCGTCCTGACCTGAATCGGAAGATGGGTTTCTGTGCAACATCGAGTCAGGGGTGAAATCGGACAATTGAGATAGAGCTGATCCGATGGACTGAGGTTGATGTTTGACTTTGATCATTGAACTTGAAAGGGAGCTAGCACCAGATGTGGAAGTAGACGACAAAGATCTGTTCTTTTGTTTAGCAGATCTTGGGATCAACTTGGGATCGTTATTCAGAGAAAGAGAGACGATGTTGAGTAAGGTCGATCGGATGGATCGGATTGAATCGGGATTGGAGGGCTTGGAGACTAAACACGGTTTCGAAAGTCATATCAGCTCCTGGTCGTCTTGGGTATCAAGCTCAGATCGGAATGAAGATTATGGCAGGTATTGAGATGACGAGGTAAAAACCCAACCCACCATAAATTTCAATAGGCGCAACTCTAGACATAACATTATGTTTCCCATCATGATGATACCTTATCTCGTAGCTCCCAGGCAACCAAGGTAATTGTTCGCCTCTAAAAAGCACCTCTCCAGCATCCGATTTTTCGTTCACCAAAGGGTTCAGGTAGGTATCACCATCCCATTCATCCTCGTAGATTGGCATCCATTTTCCGACCGATGAGATCCGAGTGACCAATGTTGATTTGCATGAACCGAGACGGTAGATACCGATCCAGTCTTTACGGGAGTGGTTGGAAGGCGCTGTCCAGGATACTCTGATTGGTTGGCCGACGTGGTACCTTGGTACGGGCGATGACGAGGAGGTGGGCAACGTGAGTGAGTATCGGGAGGGGTCATAGGCTGAAATGTCATTTGCGACTCGACTGTTTGGGTCTCCTTATGAGCTCATGTACTAAGGAGTTGACGACGTGCACAGCATAACTCACGTGATGATCATTCTTTCTCTTGAGTGTTGAAGTAAGATCTTGGTATCATGTACCATATCGGAGAACATTGGTCGTGCTATGATCATTGCCCTTGTCAGCTATTGTAAAGTTTCTCCAGGGTAGGTACTTCGTCCATAAGCGATATAGCAAACTCACCATGATCCAAGAACTCTTCAACAGCTTCCGTAACCTTCTCTTCGACTTTCTCAATAGATCCCTTGACTTCTTGAACGACTCTCCTAAGTTCAGATCCTCGCTTTCCACCCTTAGTGGCAAGAGTCTTGTCCGCAACATTCTTGAGAGTTTTAGTCAATCCACCATCTTTTCGGAGTCTATCGCCATAAAGTTTCTTCATGTGTGGTCTAAACACATTAACAAGATTAGCTTAGTGAATCTTGGTCAAATCACAAGATTCAAAACCAAGAGAACTCAAGGGCAACACTCACTGCTCAACGAAAGATAAGAACCACCAATGACTTAAGTGACTCATCAAAGCCAAGGCAAAGACGAGCTTGGAATTACTGATTAACCAGAGACCTAGGAATGCCGCTCCTCCCATACTTCGTTCGGGGTTGTTCAGGAATCGGTAGATACCGGTGTAGGCGAGCTGAGAGGGGATGTGTTCGATCAAGAAGAAGTCGGAGTACAACCAGCCTGAGGGGATTGAAGCAGTTTATACACATCAGCCAAACGAAACATCGAAGAAACTACAGATAGAGGGAAGGAGATCAATTGATACTGACCGAAATCACCGAGTACTTCGTAAGAAGATACGGCAGACCAGATATGCAAAGCGATAAGAAGCTATTGCAGAATGTCAGCTAAACATGTCCGGTAGATTCCGCGCAACAAATCAGCTGAGAAGAGGAACTTACCAATCCCAAGACATGTCTCAAGATCGTACCACTGACAGTCCAATCCCCAGGTAAATGATAAGTCTTCCACGCCAGTCCAGCGAACGAGACTATTTCACGGTTGAGATCATCAGCTGAATCTCGACGCCAAAGGATACGACCCGAAGGTGAGACGACATACCATAAGTCATAACCAAACTGATGTTATAACCAACTTGCCAATTGCCAAACGCCTCTTCAGTAGCTCGCTTCACCACATCCTGTTTAGCTTCCGTCTCCATCTCATCAATATCGATATCTTCATTCTCGAGGTTGGCAAATTGTCCATCACCGGGATAATGGTAATGTTTCAGATAGTGTCTGACCAACCACTTTGATTTTGATTGCGCGCGTAATAACAGGCCTAATCCGTAGGAATGGAACAACCTCCATATCAAGGCATGGAGGAAGTGTCCTGTTAGGGCGAGTCTGGGCGATAAAGGCGGGATCAGAGTCGAGAGGGCATAAATCATCAGAATGACTAGGGCGAAATCGTTTGATCTACACAATTTGCAAGGGTGGTTAGTCGTTGTCAGCTGAATCCGCACCATGAGCCGGCTCAGCTCAAGCTCACCTGAACATGTCGAGTTGCGATAGGACAATCATAGGTTTCCTGAAATATCGATGGGTCAGATCGTGCATTGACAACTTCTTGGATTTTTTGTTGCTTGATCGTCTTGTGGTAGCTGGAGGGTAGGACTTGGTATATCCGGAGTCAGTGTTTGAGCCAGAGGACATCAAGCTGTCGGAACGGGGTTTACGAATGACAGGGTTGATCTCGACGTTGGATGGTGGTAATTCTGGCAATTCAGATTCATTCTCTGTTTCACCTGACCAAAAGTCACATGTCAACATTTGTCCGCAGACCATGAAGGGGTAGAGCGTACCTTCTGTAGCTGATGGGGTGGGACCTTCTCCACCTTCTTCTGCTATAGTTGTGAAATTTGACTCTCCAGCTGCTTCGTTGTCTTGTTCCCATGATAAGGGAGTTCGAGAGACCAAGGGTTTTTGACCTCCTCCGTAGGTTCTTTCGATGTCTGCAGATGATGACAAAGAGTGTAAGGGTCAGACGGAAGTCCTTGAGGGGCACAAGATTTCGGCGGGGTAAGGATTTACTCACGAGGATTCTCAAACCATAAGAGGAAAGCGAACTGAGCAGCATGGGCGGCCAAGGAGACGAATAAGACGGTATATGAGCCGACAACTATAAATCAGAAGTTGGCAACGATTAGTTCCCCTTCTTCCTTTACTGTTAGATATAGATAAAAGCTCATAATACCACTCACCCATGGACAAACCATAATACCCCGCATAACCAACAGAGTACATCGGATGAGGTGCAATCTCGTACACCCCGTCAAAGACCAAATCATTCTGCATGACCATCATCCAAAAGGCATCTCCCCAGTACCATGCATAATCTTTCACAACTCTATGCGCATCCATCTTGACCCACAGATTGAAGAGGATCAGGGACCATCCGAATGCCCATCGAAGGATGTGGAAGGGGACGGAATGGTTGGGTGGGAAATGGAGGTTGGACCAGGCGAAACATGTGTATGAGACGAAGTCGCTATGATTGGGAGAAACAATTAGCAATATGCTACGGGAGAGATCCATTGGAATATGAGACGAGTAGGATTTGAAGGGAAGTGTGATATGGGGAAGGTCGTCACTCACTTTAACAAAACCACATCAACCAATTGTCTAAACATCAACCAAGCGTTAAATTCCTGCGGAACATCCTCCCATTTATACGAATCGTCCATCTTAAGCTCCAATTCCCTCTTCCACCACTTTGCCCATTCTCTGCCCTCGTTGCCCTTTACATCCGAATTGAGGTCTAACCAACCTTGCAGCTTTAACCAACGGAGAATATACTTCTTCTCAGATTGCTTGCGCAATAACCATGCAAAACCAAAATCGTAGGCTCCTCTCCAAAATGCGAAGTATACCAAGAAGAATACGGACCTCAACGTAGAATGGTTACGAAGGAGGTAGAACAAGAATGGTTGGAATAACAGTGAGAAGAGGGTCAAGCGAGTGATAGATGATTTGTGGGTTGTGTAGATAAGAGTATGTAGGAATGAATGGGTGTTGGGTACTTTGAATATCTCGCCTGTTGATGTTTTACCCCAGTTCACTTCTTCTTTCTCCTTGATATCGTCTGTGGATGATGATTTTTCGTCTCCTACGCTTGAGATACTCTCTGACGCTTGAGCTTGGACCTGGACCTTTCTTTGACGAAGGGTTGTTTCGGGGTTGGTATCAGTACCGCTCAGTCCAGCTTTGGTAGCTGGTTGGGGAGGAGGTACCATCTTGAGTGGGATGATCTACCACGCAAGAGTCAAGGAATGAATGATAACGAGCAGCGATGATTGCGATAAAAAGTAAAAGCAAAGTAGGAATTGAATTTAGCCAAGACCATGAACACGAACATTCCATGCGAGATGCACAACCAACGGAATCACATCTTCTCACTGTTCCGGTTTATCGGTAGTAATGGTCGTGTTTCATATCTAGTAGCCAATTAGAGTCAAAGATAAGATTAATTAGCTTTTCTAACTGTCAATTACGATTTCATTACAACCAGTGCATCACAAGTCAATATATCCTGACGTGTAATCCTAAACGCTGTTCCCCTCCACTTCGGCCAAACCCATCTACTCTCTCCAGTCTCTCGATCACGGTGCTGTTACTATACATACCTCATACATCCTGGTCAGTCTCATCTTTTCAAAATCATCACAATCAGAGCGAGACTACAAAGATGTCCTCTCTCATCATCCTACCTTCCCACACAGATGCCTTTTCAGCCTATCAACCCAGCAAAAACGCGCACCTGGACTTTGTATCCGCCGTAGATCTGGGAAGAGGCGGATCATCATCGAAGAAAGATGGAATCAAGACTGTTCGACTAGACCTATCCGGTAAGTGGAGTCAACTACCACCTACCATCCCCATCCTGCTGCGCTGATACATCCATCGCTTGATTGCACAGTGAAAAGCGCTGCTCCACCCCCTAATGAACTACTTCAATCCCTCTTATCGTCCATCCCATCGATTTTATCTGGCGCTCCGGCAAAGGAATCATACCACGCGTTATCTCATACATGCCACAAACTTGTATTGCAGCCTCATACACTTGGTCCGACGATCTACGGGCGGATCAAAGATGATTTGGAGAGGTCTGCCAATGGCTTGGTAAGAGAGTGGAGGGGAAGTATCATGGCAAGGGAGGAAGGGTGGTTAGGTCGATTGGTACAGGGTTGGGAGTCATGGGAGAAGAGAGTTGTAAGTGATCTTACACCAACCTGCTTTCTTTCTCCCGGATATGAGAAAAACCCAATATCATGCCCTTGATCAATGCTGATGCGTATTCTGTAGAACCTCTTATCAGCGATATTCGTATACCTCGATCGAGTCTATTCTAACCCAGTCAACGGTATCTCATCGATCAAGGAACTGTCCATCAACACATTCAGAAAGGTCATATGGGAGAACGAGATCATACTGGAAAAGACCAGATCAGAAGTACTGGGCTGGTCAACCAAAGAAAGGGAGATAGAGGGGTGAGCTATCATCTTCTCTACCCCCGTAAGAGACCTGTTCAGCTGATACATCGTATGAATAGAGCAATGGAGGATGTCAGACCGACGATCCAGCATATATCCACTATCGCGAAGATCTTGGATACATTTACTGAGTCTATCCAGAATCCTTATATCGAACTTGCAACGGAATATCATTCCACTTCTGCCGAAGAAAAGGTCAAACAAGTTGAAGGTTCTAGTAATGGTCTCACGGCCAGTAGATATGTCGAATGGGTGTTGGAAAAGGTCGTAGAAGAGAAGGAACGTGCGGACGCATGCCTAGATGAGAATGTCGCGCAACAGGTGGTCAGCGTGGTAAGGAAGGAAGCGGGGCAGAATGTCGCTGAGCGAGTCATAAGGACAGGTAAGTTCGCTTTAACGCGACCCAATCAATGATGAGCCGGATTGAACTCCGGTACACCTCGTCTTCATTCGTCTTCGATTGCATTCTATTCTCCGCAAACCAAACCATGATAAGTTCCATATTGATCACGATATCTCGATCATAGCCCTAGACGAATCAATGGACTCACAAAACTTTGAATCCCTCTCACGACTATATACCTTCTCAACCGATATCAAGTCTTTCCCCACCTTAGTGACATCCCTCGAGGATCATCTGGAAAGTAAACTCAAAGCGCTGATATCCGACCCGGCGAACGATCCTCAGATGATCGACGGGACGCTCAAGTTGAAGAGATTCATCGATAAGGCGATTTCAAACCTTTTCGAACCCGCTCATGAGAATGCTATAGAAGAGCAAGACAAAAAGGATCAAAAAGATGTGATAGAGAGGAAAAGATTGAGAAGGAATAGACAGTTCGAACTTGAGGAGGCATCCAGAACGGGATTCAAGAAAGGTTTGGGTAGTAGGCAGAACGCTCCTGCTGAGTGGATTGGTGAGATCTCTTTCCTGATACATCTTCGTCTTGCCGTTCAATCCATATATCAAGTGTCGGCGGTTCAACTGCGCCCATGAGGACCAAAAGCTAATGTCGTTTCACATCTCACAGCCAAACACTTAGACCTGGCAATGCGTCGTGGACCATCATTATCAGATTCAGAATTCAACTCGCACCTGGACGAAATCATCGCCTTGATTGGATTCACAAAGGATAAAGATGTGTTCAAGGCCTTCTACTCTACTCAGTTGGCGAAGAGATTGTTGCTTGGTAGATCGGCTAGTGATGATATGGAGAGGAACATGATTGCAAAGTTGCAGAAAGGTGAGTAAGCTTGAAATGATTCATCGCTGGCTGGGCTGCTAGAATGGATTGCTGATTGATCGATTGTTGTCAATGTAGAGATGGGAGAGGAGTTTACTTCGGGAGATATTATGATGAAGGATTTGCAGTTGTCTGAGACGTAAGCTCACCATCTCCGGATTGTGACGCCAAGGAATCTAGCTGACTGTTCCTGATGTATAGTTTGGTCAAGACATATCAATCGATCCAAGCGAAAGAGGCAGAACAATACAAAGATGCAGGAAATTTCACTGCCAACGTCTTAACAGAATCAGCCTGGCCAGCGTAAGTTGACCGAATCTCTTATCAGCTATGTCCCACCCATCTATGTTATGGAAGGTCAAGCTGATTCGTTGTTGTAAATAGATACCCACTACTAAAAGACGGATGGAACTTCCAATTACCCTCCAACCTCCAATCTTCAGTCGATCTATTCACTTCGTGGTATTCCACTCAACATAAAAATAGACAATTGTCGTGGAGATTCCAATTATCCACTGTGACGCTCACTGCTAGATTTGGGAGTAGTGCGAGGTACGAGATTGGAGTTAGTCTTTTCCAGGCTGTTGTGCTGCTGTTGTTTAATGAGGAGGATACGTTGGATTTTAATGAGATTAAGAATAGGACTGGTATCGGTGAGTGAATAACCCTTTCTTTCGTTCAATAGCTTTATTGGAAGCGCTGTGTGGTTTTTGAGGAGAGACCGTGGGGAGGGAGTGGAACGTATAGTACGGATGATTTGCTGATTATGTTTTTTTTGTGTGTGATTGCAGAAACTCAAGAGTTGATCAGGACATTACAATCCCTCGCTCTGGGTCGAAAGAACACCAGAGTTTTACTCAAGAAACCACCTGGGAAGGAAGTGAACCCTACAGATGTGTTTGCTTGGAATAAGGGATTCACAAGTGATAGGATCAAATTCAAGATTAATGGGATTCAGCAGGATATGTCTGTGAGTGTTGGCGATGTTGCGTTGTCACGCGGAAGAAAAGCAAGACCGTGACGAGCAATGTGGAGATAGGCATATATACGGGAGCCATACTGATCGTTTTTATATGACGCAGGCCGAAGAATCCAGGAAGACAAACGAACAAATTCATATTGATCGAGTATCTGTACTGGAAGCTACGATAGTTAGAATAATGAAGGGTAAAAAGAAATTGAGCTTGCAGCTGTTAATTGATAATGTCGTTAGTGATGTGGTGAAGAGATTTCCACCTGATGTGAAGGAGATTAAGAAGAGGGTTGAAAGTTTGATTGAGAGGGAGGTGAGTTGCGTCTTTTGTATATAACAACAATGCGATGCTGATGGTGTGTTGATGGTAGTTCCTTATGAGGGATGAGGAGGAGAGGGGGATGTTACATTACTTGGCTTAGGTGATTGTCTTGTATACCTACACTACTGTATCATGGATCCATCCAGTGTTGATGGATATGTATTGAAACAGTATTTAGATGATATGTTGAATGTCTAGTCGTTACATATGAACCACCACTTCCACTCGTCCGGCATCGTCTACTGTAAGCCGATGATGTCACCTCAAGTGATCTACGTACCTGGCGCCCAATACCCTGAGAAACACGCCATTTTAACCTTGTGCCTGAGGATGAGTATGAAAACGTGGTTTGGGGTTACTTACGGTTGCGGTGTTTGTGGTCAGTTAGGAGGTTGAGATAACGACATTTCCATTATTCATTTCCCATCAAACAAGCATCAACAAGTACTCGAAAGACAACTATATATACCAGGTCATCTCGTCCTTCCTACTTGCTATCTCCCGCATCTGCACATAGACTTATGAGCCCATAGACTTGTAGAAATACTGAACACTCCAAAATGGCTCATCACGCAAACGAAGATGCAAGGGGGAAACCAGGTGAGCTCGTCCATCCATTCTCATCCCACCGTGTGTTAGTGGATATCCTATGTGGTGCTGATCAGTCTGGGGCGAAACTTGCACATAGGTAATTATACCATGATGCAATACTTTGAGTATGTCTGATCCCTCCAATTGACACCTCTCGTCTTGCTACGCGGGAGGGGGGGACCTGCGTATACAGTGTAGCTTGTACTGATGTGTCTCGCTATCTGATAGGTGGTATTGCCCCTCTGGGGGTGTACATTGGAAGAAGTACGCGGACGATGCGGAACACCTTGCTGATATAGGTATCACCGCTTGTTGGTTGCCTCGTGAGTGACCTCTAACCTCAATGTCCCAAAATACTATGATAGGAGAGAGTTTGGCTCATACCATGCTTTGTGTTGTGTAGCCCCTACCAAAGGATCAAGTCCGTAAGTCTCGGTCAACCTGTACCCTTCAGATTTGCAATACTGAGAATGAAACTGATCATTCTCTCATATCGTGTTCTAGCGAGGGAACAGGATATGATATGTGAGCTTTTCATTCGTTCTCATTGAAATCGCCAGAAGCTCATCAGCTTATTTATCGCTCCAGCTACGACCTCTGGGATCTGGGTGAATTCGACCAAAAGGGGGGTAAACCCACCAAATGGGGGTCTAAGGAAGATCTCCTGAACGCTATCAAGAAGGCCAAAGATAATGGAATTATCAGTTACATCGATGCTGTATTGAACCATAAGTAAGTTATCATCACTGCTCGACTTCCTTGAAAAATCTACGAGTGTAGTGATGAGGAATGGTAGCCGGAAGACGTAACGCTGATTTCAAATCTCTGAACCGCGCAGAGCCGGTGCAGACGACAAGGAAGAGTTCCTAGCTACGATGGTCGCTCAGGATAATCGAAATAAGGAGGTCGGGGAGATGCATAACATCGAAGCGTGGACCAAGTGAGTCAGGCTCTTTCTTGCTCTTCTTGTTTCATACATGCATGTAGTGGGAGTATGGCTGACCGGTACAACGGAATCTTTCAGATTCACCTTCCCAGGTCGAGGTGAAGAGTACTCAAAGCTCAAGTGGAACTATAATCATTTCACTGGGGTGGATTATGATGCCAAGACTGAGACTAAGGCTATCTTCAAGGTTGGTTGAGTTTTCAGAGAGTGTATCGACGAAATTATGGCTTATAAGAATTGGATGTGATGTACAGATTCAAGGAGATGGCAAAACCTGGGCTAAAGATGTGGATGATGAGAACGGTCAGTTGATTTTGACTTCATGATTTTGGAAGTGTATAACTGATGGCGATTTGAAACATAACAGGTTCCTATGATTACTTGATGTTTGTAAGTCCCAACAAGCCCCGAATATCGATGGACAAACGGTGGTATGCGTAAAATATTGACTCTCGCTTTGACGTCTTCCTTTTTGGTCATCTTAGTCTGACAGTGAGTGATAAGCGAGCATATCTCCTTGCCGAATTCAGAGCTGAAGTTGCGTACTTCCTCCCTAGTCGACCACAATCATCCTGAAGTCGAGCAAGATTTATTGTACGTTTCACTCTTCGTCCGGTCAGACTCGATCACTAGCTGATGGTGATTGAACAGCAAATGGGGTGATTGGATCCTGAGGGAGACTGGAGCTTATGGGTTTAGGTTTGACGCTGTCAAACATATCTCCGTGAGTCAGCTCCCGCCTTCTCAGAGTAAACGTCAAAAGTGAAGGTTGCTAATTCAGTGGAACACAGCAATCATTCATCGGAGATTTCGTCAAACACGTTAGATCGTCCGAAGGAGGTAAAGCCAAGGCATTCTGCGTAGGGGAGTTCTGGCATGGTCAGTTCAATTTTTCTCCCCCCCTCACCCCTCATTGGGATAGCGAGCTGACAGAATAAGGTTGTAGATTCCGTCGATGCTCTGGTCGAGTACGTTGAAGGGCTGGGAACTCAATTCTCATGCTTCGATTCTTGTCTTCAAGGTAAGCTAGCAGTCGGAAGATTCGTAACTCCTCATTACATCGTAGCTGACATCTATTTCTGTTAGACAACTTCCACGTAAGTGCCGCCAGACTTCGACTCGGGGACAAAAGAACAAACTGATCAAACAATCTATATCTTAGTCCGCTGGAGAACAACGAGAGAACTATGATCTCCGACAAATCTTCGATAACACCTTGGTCCAAAGGAGACCCATCGATGCTGTGTGAGTGATGTCTCCGAACCACTAGATACAGTCAGCTGATGTAATTATTTGGACTATGTACAGCACCCTCGTTGACAATGTGAGCGCATGCCCTAGATATGGGGACCAGTGACTATATCTGATACGAATCTGCTTTAGCACGACACCCAAGTTGGTCAATCTCTTCAAAGATGGGTATCATCCGCCTTCAAGCCTTTGGCTTACGCTCTGATCCTGTTGAGAGTTGATGGGTACCCGTAAGTCGACATCCTCCTCGGTTCTGCCAGGCTCGGGTATCGAGATGAACTAACCAGGACAACGGTATGAACCTATGGCAGATGCGTCTTCTACGGTGACCTGTACGGCACAGCAGGTGACAACCCCCAACAACCCGTTTCTCAGCTAGAGGATATTATCAGAGCTAGAAAATTGTTCGCTTATGGTGAATTGAACGATTACTGGGATCACCGTGAGTTGTCTCATCACCTTCATCTCCGCTCCTCCTGATAGGGAGTGAGACTTGGTCAACCTCGCTCTGCTCGTGGTTTTCGTGCCCTTATAAGCGATTTGCATTGCTGATATCCCCGTCACTTTGTATCAGCCAACTGCGTAGCATGGCTCCGAAAGGGTGACGAAGAGCACGACGGATGTGTAGTAGTGATCTGCAATGGCAAGGAAGATGGATCCAAGAAGATCTCAGTAGGCAAAGAACATGCCGGAGAGAAATGGACGGATGTTATGGGATGGCATCAGGGTGAAGTGACCATTGACGATGGTGAGTTTGGTCATTCCCCAATGCAATGTCCCATAGAACTGTCACATCAAGTAAGATGAGAAGGAGAGTTGCTGACTCGTCGATCCTCATACACAGAAGGATGGGCGGAGTTCTTTTCTCCTCCTGAGAGTATCTCCATCTGGACAAAGGTCGATGCGAGGGGTCGAGAGGAGTTTAAGAAGGATTAGATTTGGTGCTCTTACGTTCTCTGAGAATGATAGATTTGTGAATCACCGTATCTCTGATCTCTGATCGATGATCGATATTTCACCTGTGACTGATAGATGATTTTGCTCCTCTTCTTAATTTATTTGGTTATACAAATTCTACATACACATATACCTATACATATGCTAAGAAGATTGACCCTTTTCGGACGTACTGTACTTGAAAATGCATCGTTATTACTCTGTCACGACGTGGCCAACATGGACTGTGTGACGGGTACGAGTAATGCATAACAAGTTTACTATCTGTACAATACAGTACAATGAATTCTTACAATGCAATACAAACAAATCTAAATCAACAAGATTCCCTTCTCCCAACCCAAATCCCTCTTCATAACATCCAACCAATCTATCGTTCCCCCCTCCCCCTCCCCCTCGTTGGTAACGGTACCGTCAATCACCACACGATGAATATGGTTCCGCCTCTCCCATACTTTCTCAATCAACATCCAAACGTACTTTGTATTCCCAAACATCAGAGCCCCGCTATCCAAATTCAAAAACAATGATCTGAAAAACCCCTGAAGGGAGGGAACACAATGACAAGCTGAGATGGCTATTGGGAAGATCAATGCTCTTATAAATTCGTTTGTCTGTTTTTGTTTCTTTCCCTTCCCTTCTCCCTGTTCCCCTACTTGTCCAATGTTTCCATTATCAGGAAGTCTGGTTTGTCTATTTTCTAGGACTTTCAATTTCCCAATAAGATCGACAATCCTCAAAATCGGTTCCATTACCCCCTTAATCTTGGGGAAAGGCCCATTAACAGCTATAGCCAAAAACAACCTCGCGGACTCGTATTGACAATCACTCATCAATTTCCCAATTTCCTCTCGATCCTTCTCCTCTTTGGAATTGTAGCTCGAGATGGAAATGCGCTTTTCACGCCATGAGCGTTCGTTAAGGAGGATCTTGATTTCGTGGCCTCTTTGAACTAGCTCTTCGATATCTAGTGTGCCGGTTTTGAGGGATTCGGTGCGCCATTGAGAGAGGGCGACGATTTCTGCTAGAGCAAGGAGCTATGTGGGTTACGACCGTCAGTATCAGTATCATGATCGATATGTACATGTTCCAAACCTTCTCGTTCCACAACTCTCTGCTTGATCAAAGCAAGAGGACATAAACACTCACAGTGGTATTATCAATAGCTCCCATGGTAGGTACGATCCCCTCCAATGCGAACCCACCTGGACTATCCACTTCGCCCGGACCAGGATTCCTAGCTACGAAGTCGATCGACGATCTATTCAACAACGATCGATAGATGGGTAATAGTTCTGATGGTTTATTCTCGGTGATGGACCCGGCAATGTCCGTACGGATCATAGCCTGAAGGAAGATCTTGTATTTCTTCCAGGGCGATGAGGATGGTGATGAACTCTGTCCCTGACCATGGGGGAGCGTGGAAGGTACGAATATGCCCAATTCTGGTGAATCCCTCAGAGCTCTGAATAAGTACTTTCGAGCAATATCGAGCGATTCGACCCATTGAGGTGAGATGCCGCCGCTGAATATTATGTATGAGATGGGAGCTATGGAGGAGACTAATAACCCGTCGAAGTGAGCCTCGGCGTCCGCTAAGCTTTGTGGCTGTGGTTGTACTCCATCGGAACTGGGTTTGGTGGTACGAGAACGAAGTGTTTGGATAGTCCGGTCAAATGACCTTGAAGCTACATCGCCGTCGTCCCCCTCCTCATTGCCATGGTCCGTCTCTATTTCGATGAATCTATCTTCTTCGGATCTCCCTTTCCCATCCTTCTTTCTCTTCTTCCTATACACACTGAGATGTAGTGCCCCTAAAGCCTTCAACCCCTCCATAACCATCCCATCCCTCATCGCCAGCGACGCCAGCAAATCCATGATGGACGTGCCGACGAACTTGAACTGGAGGGGTAAGACCACATTCATATAATGGTTGAAATACCTTTCCGCCGAGTGCGGGGCGGGGCTCTGCCGTAGAGACCGATGCGGGATGGGCGAGGGGGATACAAGGTTAGATAGGATATCAGGCTGGGAGTTTAGCAGGTAGATCCACAGGTCTTCAAGTGAGGAGTCGGGGTTGGATAGGTCGGATGGAGGGTATTGCGGTGGGTAGGTGTAGGTGTGATTGTTTTGCGAACTGGGATATGGGACTCCCATATGGTCGGACTGAGATGGATAGAATGGATTCCTACTGGGAAAGGCTGTGGCGAAATGGTCTCTGGGGGGTAGTGAGAGCCAGGTCAAGGGGGCTGACGGTCCAGGAGGATCACGAGAGGGCTGAGAGGGGAGGGATAAGAATCTGGGAGGACCGCTGGAAGAAGATGAGGTATCATGTTCTTGGTCTTGTTCTACCTCCATCAAGTCCACTTCCACATGATCGTCCATTTCCGTCCTTGATTGAACTGTATCATAACTCGGTGAGGCCTGATCACGGTCATTGAGGTTCGCATCCTCTTTATCTGTGTTGGTATTTGATTTCTGTTTCTGTTTCTGTTTCTGTTTCGTTTTCAAGTTCACTTTTGTCCCTTTCGGCTGAACAGGCTTCTTACTCCTTCTCCTCTCTGTCGCTTTTTGTTTTCTACCATACCACCGATTCCTTGATTCAGCATCTCCACCGAGACAAGAAAGAAAGAAAGAAAGAAAGAAACTCACATCTCCTCCCTCAACCTCATCTCCATATCCTTCTCTTTCAACCACCCAGGCCTCTGGACCGAATAACCCATACATTCCAGTTCGAGTCGAGCACAATTGTTACAGGTGGGTTTCGCTTCGTCGCATCGCTACGTGAATCAACAGCCAAAGTCAGTTCTGTCTAACTGATCTAAACTTTGTGGTTACATTGAATTGGTACATCTTCATGTTCAAATCATTTCGATGAAATCAGACAAGTTTAGACCACATCAAAACTGTACCCACCTTCTTCCGTATCCTACAAGTCAAACAACCAGTCTTCCCTCTCCTTATCGTGCCTGTCCCACCTGTAGGCGGTGTACCCGGCATCGCGACATCGTCATACCGCTGAGTATGATACTGGGGATGGGCGTGGGTCTGACCCGTACTGGAGCTCGAACCGGGCGTAGAAGTAGGTTCAGAGGGGGTCGTGATGTATCCTCCTGTCGACGCGCAGCCCGAATTAGCGTAGGGCGTAGGTGAGATAGCAAATACCGATGTGTTGGATAGGTATGGTGGGGGAGGTGCTTGGTGGGGGTGAGGGTAGTGGTGATGGTAATGGTACATATTTTCTCGTTTTGTCTAACGTCTAATGTCTCAATGCTGAGCACACAAGTTTGCGAAATATAATTGATAGTTGTTAGTCACGGATGCTTTGATATCTAATTAGTACACTAAGAGGACCATCCGGATTGTCCAACTCATTATACAGTCTATCCGATCTACTGTATTCTATCTATATCAAGTCGGATGTATAGAGTTCTATGATGAGCGAATCAAATACAGCAGGACAAGAAGAAAACCGAATTGGATGTTGATTTTCTTTTCTTCCTGTTCTCGTCATTTAATTTGATTTCTTCTATTTCACACGTCAGCAGAAAAGAAAGAAGTTTATCCTTATGTATAAATCGGTTATGCCTCTCTCACTCTTCTCTCTCTCTTCCGCTGCCTTGGCACTAGGATTACCCCGCCCTCTCGGGTCAAGTTGGTTATGGTTTTTTTCCTTTTTTTCCCTTCCCAATTAACGAAAGTAAAGTGATCTCAGCCCTCGCGCCGGTGCCTGCGAGCGTGTCCGTTCCATGTGCCTTTGGTTCACCCACTTCGCTCCGAAACAACACAACTGGAACATTTTACTATGGATAATCGCACGGGGTCCTTTAAAGGAATGTCGTCGTCGTGATTTATCTGATAAGCGCACCGTCTTCTCATACACATACGTGTATACATACCGAGAAGCTCGTTCAGCTCGACCTTAATGTCTAGGTAGACCGTAAAACCATGCGCGTACTCGAGTCGTCCATATGCTACATATGCGTGTCATACGGGTAAGGGTGACGGTCCTGCCTGAAGGCTGTACGAGATGATGACTATTCCACTAAGATATTTGGTCTATCCACTTTGGTCTCTAAAATAACCCCGAGCCCTTAGGCTGAGCGCCAAACTGTTCCCTAGTCCACTGCCATGCTTCTCTGCCTACTCTATAATATACGAACCCAAACAACGCTCCAGAGAGATGCGCAACATGGTCGAACAACCTATTCAATCAATCCAGATATCAACCGCATATTCCATCATCTCACTCAAGGCGTGTAGATACAGCTGACTCACCTCCAACCTCTGAACAAACCTATAAGATCCAACGTGACCATCCCAGCAACGCCCATACCTATCGGAACACTAACAAAGGGAATAAAGATGATCCCAACGCTCGAGTCCGGGTATGCGCAAGCAGTGAGCGTAAGCGCTGCGTAGATCGCTCCACTAGCTCCTAAGGAAGGTAGGATCCCCTGATGCGACATCAATGCCTGTGGTCTGGATATTCTTGCTGGGTGGGTCAAAGCTTTCATCAGGGCGGGATATCGGAATATGTTGGTCCATAGATGACTTCCCAAAGACGAGAATAGGCCCGCGGTCAGTAGGAAAGCTAAGAAGTGGGGTGTGTGGGTCGAAGATGTCAGGGAGGGGAAGGAGGGGGATGAAGATATGTAGGAGTATGCTGCTGAGCCGAAGGAGAAGAGGGCGAGGGAGTTGAATGCTAGATGAGGAAGGGATTGGTGCGATAGCTGCGTAGAGGCAGGCATTAGCTCAACATTGTCAGAGACACCTCATAACTTTCTGCCGAGGCATACCTCAAACGATTGCATAGCCTTTCGTTTCTCTGTGTGCAGATAACCTTTGGTGGACAGGCTAAAGCACACTCACAACGCTGGTAAACATAGTAACGCAATTCCTCCATTCATCTCTCTTCGTCCCAAATACTATCGGTCGATGCAACCACCATTTCCTCATGAACGGTTCTAACCTCCTGAGTTTCCACCATACGAACACATTGCCCATGACGAAGATTAAGCCCATCGGAGCCAGTTGGGCGGAAGGGGTATTGAGGTAGTATTCAGAGGCCATGACGTATGTACGGAGGACAGGGATGAGCAGGAAGTTGGGGAGGAAGGAGAGGGTATTGGGGAGGTTGTTGAGTGTTTTCTGGGCGGACTGTGGGAATAGGGGGGATATAGGCGGTGGAATCGTCATTGATGTGTTCAGTATGTGTATCGTTATTGTAGGAGGAATATGATATGGGCGACAAGATGATATATTGGGACATTGGTTGAGCTAGCTAGACTCATCGATTTTTAAAGAAGAAGAAAGACTCACCCGAGCCCCCTCCAGCTGCTTCGCCCTCTGTATCTCCCTATCACTCGGCTGACTCTGACCCTTCCTCCACCAACTGCTCCCACCAAGCTTATCGCCCCATTGCTGGGTATCGTTATTCGTATATATCGCAGCAGCTGCATATCCACCTCCACCTAGTAGACCGCAAAACTAGATAGAAAAGTGGTATTCAGCTCAATTCCTATGACATGGGTGCAGGGAGTCACAACCGATCTGTAAGCTGAACTCACCACTATAGGCCGCCATATTGAACGTCTGGGCAACGAAGACGAGCTATTCGTAAGACCTGCTCCTTCCCTCGTTGAGCCGGAAAATGAACCATTCTCCACAGCTGATCGGGGCACAGCTATTCTCTTTGGAGTTATACGACCCAATACCTGTCGTCCGGATACGGGTGGGATACTGGAGAAAGGTCGATGAGGAAGTCTTGATGGACCGGCGAGGGTTGAACGGGCGATCGGGTGTGTGAAGGAGGAAACAAACAGCTTTGACATGGTGGCTGTTGGTATTGAGCTCGACCACGGAGGATATGTATTGTGATATGTCTGGTGGCAAGTTGCATAGATGGGTTGATTGACATTTCAACATTCTTCACTGTTCATGACGCATACAAAAGTCTCATGTTTCGGCAGCATACGGGGCGAATTCTCTATATCTACCTACCACTTAAGAGACCGCCAAGTGCTTACGTCATCTGTGTATCACCGGTTATCGTGTGTGCATTGACCGGTTCCGAGTGGGTCGCATTGAAAAACATTGATTACCTACTTGCTGTTCCCTCTTTCTTTCATCAATCATCGCAATATCTATCATAGCTCGAAGCAAGAACAAGAGCACCGCAAGAGTCGAGATGTCAGCGTTCCTATCAGGAGCAGCGGTGGAGTGCGGTCCAAGCAATGTACTAAAGAATGTACATGGTAAATTAGATAGGGATACTTCCTTACAGCAGGTATGTACTTAGTATACCTTCGTCATACATCGGGCGTACATCTAACTCGGAAAAGATAGGATCGACTGGTATCTACACCCAATGTAGCAAGCTCATCAAAGCAGGTAAGCTGAGCCCCTCATGTGGTACCAATCCATAGCTGATAGTCAATAATCTTAGCCTTTCAAATCTCAGCTCCCAATTCCCGCAACTTCCTCATTCGCCCCTCAAAATGCCCAATCACCCTTCGATATTACCTCTCTACGCCAACATCTTCCACCTACAACTGCTCAGCAACACGAAACTCGATCCACTCAGGACGCCTGGGCACACCTTGTGGATGGTCGAACACACGCTGCAAGACAAAATGAAAGCTCGATTCCCCGTCAGGTGCAAGCTGAGTCAAATGGCTGGGCGCAGGAGTATGCCAAAGGGCAGAGTAGCACGACTCCCACTCAACGTACGAACAAACCTCTACAACCTGTCATAGCACCCTGGAAGAGACCTATAGGATCTTACAATCCCATTCCATCCCCTCAAGCATACCAGTACCATCAATATCCACAACACGCCTTAGCAAGTCCGTCATCTGCTCCTGCTATACAACAGAGCACTGCAATTCCTCGAGAGGAATTAATACCCGACCCTCAAGATGCCTTAGCTAGAACTGCAAAGACATTTGTCAATGAGCTGGAAAGACCTGATGGCGTGTTGGCGGCTAATCCGAAATTGGCGCAAAGCAAGTTCATGTCGTTGCTCAAGGGATTAGGCTCAGGAGGAGTAATTATAGACGAGGGTCAGCAGCCTATTGGTGAAGAAGTGGGAGAAGGAGCAAATCTTGTCAGCAGGGGTGTAGCCAATGGAGAAAATAGGGATTGGGCGAATTCGTTCATGAGTAACGAGGGCACAGGAGCGACAAATGATTGGGCAGATTCCTTCATGGATGGATCTTCAAAAGGCAAAAACAAGGCTTCCGAGAATGATTATACCGCTCCAACGACGATCATCAATGGTATAGGATATCGAAATGGTGCGATCCCCTCATTAGATCCGTACGCTACTCCCCCGAACTTTCAATTGCACAATGGTCATACCGATGCTCGAACGCAGGCGCAATGGGAAACATCATTCAATGATCAAGAAGCCCTCATCAGATCTTCCGAGAACGTTTCTCGCAAGAGTGTGCACTTCGATCCCAAAGAAAAAAGCGGGGTGCCCAATACCCTAGAAGAGGCTTTGGGTCATACCACATCTGTTCCTGGAGCAGGCATTCAATGGGAAGAAGAAGGGTTAGATCTGGATGATTTCAACGATGAGGTGTTTATGGGATATAATGGGATGATGAGGAGTGTACCTCCCCCCCAGATCAAAACAGGCGTAGGGCAGAGCGAAGGATGGGGAAAACTGCAGAATGATTGGGAACGATTCGTGAGGACTGAACCTGGGAAACAGAATCTGAGAGGTCAAGGTGTAGATGAGAGGTATCTCTTCCAGAGGAAGAATCCGTACTTTGGGGTTAGCGAGATAGCTTCGTATTGGGAGATGGAATCGCCAACGCTGAAGGTGAGTAGGCGCAATTTCCAGACCCTGACATGCTCGTCTTCATTCCATCTCCACGGTAAACCCAAGGCTAAGCTGTTGCTGATAGAGTGCTCCACTTTGCATAGGGCGTTCTCGAGCTAGAAGCTGCCGTCCAAAATTCTCCGACCTCTTACGAAGCATGGTACAACCTTGGTCTCAAACAACAAGAGAACGAGCGAGAGGAATCGGCCATTCTGGCGTTATCAAAGACTATCCAATTACAACCTGATTATCGACCTGCCTATCTTGCTTTGGCAGTTAGTTATACCAACGAGAATGAGGTTGAAGCTGCTTGTACGATGCTGGAGCAGTGGATCCGACTTGGCGGAGGAGCTAATCCATCTATTCTTGAGCTTAATGGAGAGATGGGCAAGGGAAGGTTGATCGAGAGGCTGATAGGGATTGCGAGGGAGAATCCTGAGGAGGTGGATGCGGATGTGCAGGTTGCGTTGGGGGTGCTGTTTAATGCTACTGAGGTGAATTTGTTTTCTCCATGGCACATTATGAGTAAGGACGATAGCTTATGATGTATTTGTATCAATGTCAGGAATATCAGAAAGCTGAGGATTGTTTCCTCGCTGCTTTGTCTGTTCGACCTGATGTGAGTTTACCTTAGCTGAAATGGGTCTTCACCTCCACGTGAAAACCAGCTGACAATGATATATGTAGGACTGGTTGTTGTACAATCGACTTGGAGCCACTCTAGCAAATAGCGGGAGATCCAACGAGGCTATACAATATTATCACAAGGCATTGGAACTACATCCGAACTTTGTCAGAGCGCTGTAAGTATCGCACTGACTCGGCGTTCCTACTCCATCAGAATCTGATTGACACCAGCGAAATGTCAGACTGACGTGAGAGATTTGTGACAGATTCAACCTAGCCATATCATACATCAACCTAGGCCAATACCCCCTTTCCGCCCAATCTGCCCTCGATGCACTGCGAATCCAACATTCCGATGCATCCGAGGGATATTCCTTTGGTCAAGAGGGAAGTAATGTGAAATCCAAGGGAGTAACGAGCGATGCACTGTGGAATGCGCTACGGAGCGCTTGTATACAGTGAGTTCGCCTATTTTTCAGCTCAAGCTCCTTGGAAGGTCGGTGCTAATTGTGGGAATCATTTGGGTCGAATAGTATGAACAGACATGATTTGGTTGGATCGGTTGAACAGCGTGATCTGTCTGGTGAGTTCTTCCCGGGTCTTCAGATACATTGGGGTAGAAGTTGATGGAAATTGCTTGGTAGGGTTACCGATGAGTTTTGGATCTTCCGAAGCGCATGTGTGATTGAGGAAACAAGAGAAATAGTTGTAAGAATGATGAGGAGGGGGAAAGTAATCGATTGATAAAAATGAGTTGTATTTACGATCAAGACAATGAAGGGCATTCATGTTGTTCTCGTTCCAGCGGCTGTACTGTATCTTTGCCATACAAGTACGCTCATAAGCGCTGTGTAGCCGCAAATCCATCCGACACTCTTGTTGGACGATGAAGCAGCTACATAAGATGATAACATTGCATTTCACGCATCTATACCATACCAAACTCCAATATTTACATTACATCAATACAACATTAGCCAATACCAATGATCGACTCAGACTGATCTACGCTTTCCCTTTACCTTTACCCTTCCACCACCTCCCCTCTCTCCCTATCCTTACTTTCCCTGACATTCTCACCACCTCCGCCCCGTATATACTGAATGTCAATCCCTTCAGACCTGCCGAAAGAGCTGACATCGACCCCACGCAATATCCCATCCCTCCTCATCCTCCTCTTCCTAATACTCTCCTCAGACCTCACCTTCCTCCAAGCATTAAGAATCATCTTCCTACTCTCCCCACTAACAAACTTACTCTCGGCCTTACTACTCTCCACCCGTGGTTTCCTGAGCACGTCGGCAGGCGAGGATGCAGCTGTGGGAGCAAGCCGCGTTTTATAAATATTCGGTTTGGAAAGTTCCGATGAGATTCCTCGGGTGGTGGATTCTAGGGATCGGATAGCGCCTGAGAGGGGGTTGGTCACTAGGCCTATACCTTCAGAGTTCTCATTAGGATTATCCGTTTTTATTGTAAGAAGAGCAATGGAGAGTATGGAGCAAGGGAGTACAGCGAATACTTACTTCCTCCCACTAAACCAAATACGCCTCCGACCAAATTCTATAACACAGTCCACACTCCACTCAGCCATCATTCATCGCATAAGGATAATCAGGACATAATCACTCACCCCCCTCTTCAAAGGATCCAACGGACCATTAACGAACCCTTTTACCCCATCCTTCACTCCCTCAACCATCTCACGTCGAGCCTCTTTCATGCCTGACTTGAAATCTGTGATGGGCTTTGGCCCTGGACCGGTAACAGTATCCACCAAAGGGAACTGTTCGTTATATATCGAGTCTACAGTTCATATTTTATAGTCAGCCCCGACACACCGGTGATCTAGGAGAAGAGATAGGACAGGTGGGGATTGAGAATGCTCACATTGTTGCTGAGAAGAAATATCAACTTCTCTCGAGGGAGGCTATCATAACTTTACAATCAGCCAGTGAACGTATCAATCCAAAACGAACAACGAAAGTCACAACCAGAATATAACTTACCTTCTCGCTGAACAGGTGTCTAACGCTCTTCACAGAGTTACTCAAAGCCATAAAGAAAGCTTGTGCACCTCCAATAATCGGGTCCGAGTCCGCTTGAGTCGATGCATATTCCTTTGGACCTATGGCACCACCAACATCAGCTTGACTTTCCAGGATACATACCTCGTGCTTGAGGATGGACGCACGATTCAAAGCTAGATCACTATACTCCAACTTGCCCTCTTCCGCCAGAACACCAGCTACGACTCCCGATAAGAGCAGGCAAAATTTGGGATGATAGAATGTCGCTGCGTGTCCAGGAGCGATATCACATCTAAATCCCACACCCCCATCACATCACAGTCATCAGCCTTGAAGGATAGCTTTTTGAAGATGTGTTTACCGCATGTTCAATGATGGTAGATGACGATGTATTGATTCGACAGATTTCTGTACCCCATCTTCAGAACTGAGACTCCCCGCTAGCTCTTTCAGATTCGCTTTGATCTCTGAAGACAAGGCTTCGTCAAGAGCTACCGAGAGAAATTCCACGGACACTTGTTCAATGGGGATTGGACGGGGGAAAGCACCAAGTTGGAAAAGACGATTAGACCAGAAGCTGGATATAGGCCAGATGAGCAGAAGTACACTGCATGAAGTCGCTGGGACGGTCGACTTACTCGTCTCCTGAAACCAGGATTGTGATGGAAGGTATCGAGTAATTGATCGTCAAGGACGCGATATTAAGATCTTCACAAAATGTTCAGCCATCAGTGTCTCGAAGAACGAGAAGTGAAATAAGGGTCAACACCCACTGCCATCGTAGATCACCGCCGATACTTTCTCATTCCCGAGCAACCAAGACGAAGCATTTTGGTCTATTCAGTTGCAACAATCAGCATGTTTTCTCTGATCACACACAAGGCAGAGCAGGAGGTTCGACACCGACCTTCCAAGATAAACACCTCCGAAGGCATCTCTCCAGCAGTACTCATCCCCTTGATACTCAAAATCGCACCATATCCCATCTTCTTCATCCCGCCAGTGAGAGCACTTACTGATAGTGCAGACAATTAGCAAGTCAAGTCAAACCAGCATTATTGAGGTTATGATACCTACCGACATTCTCCCTCAGTTCGTGATCGACAGTCGATAGATCCAGACTTTATAAGTCGGTATGAGCGACAGTACCCAATTGAGAGAATGCGATTCACTCACTTCACGTAGATTACCTTCCCAGCATCTTTCAAGAACCCCAGCAATCCTTCGTCTGGTCTATAACCTTTTGAGTCGTCAAATACGAATCCAGCAATATCTATACCAAACCACCATCAGCCTGAAACCCTGCGAGGTGAAACGTTGCTGTTATATGCAGCTCATCCGACATACCAATATGCTCCCTCCAATCATCCGGTCTGCCCAATATCCCCTCATCCCATAGGTTTGTAATAGGGATTTTCAGCCTATTGTGGTTTTCAGCCTATCCACAATACCAGGTCCAGTATATTCGCCCAGATACTCCAGACCAAGGGGTACTTGACGGAAGTTCTTTTTTATCGCTCTACCTAGGTTTTGCCATATCCTATCCCCTCCCACCGTGTGATCAGCTATTATCTCTTTCTCTTGATCAGTTTAAGCAATGAGGAAGAACCAACAGATTATCCACCAAAGCGTAGCTTAGGTAATTCGTTAGTCCTTCTCCGGCATTCGACTGAATGGGGTTTGACGAGGGGTGAGCGATGGAGATTGTAGGTGAGATTGGTTTATCTGTTGAATTGTCATTACCATCCACAATCTCAACAAAGAGCGGGATGTAAGATGAATTAAACCTACCAGAAACGATGTGTACGGGTATACCATACAATTCGCCCAAGTGGACATGTGCCAACGTATCTGGATGAGCGATGATCAAATCGGCAGCGAATGGTGCGCCGGTCGACGAGTTGGGGAGGTAGGTGGATTTGTAGAAGCTTCGAAGGGTAGATTCCATCTGCTGGGGGTCTATAGTCTTTGAGTCAGGCCGCCATGCAATCTGTTTTGGAAAGCAAAACCCTTCCACGTGCATGGACAGTATCATCCGGATCTAGAGTTATGAATACAAACTCACCATCCGCCCAGCTCTTCAGACTGAAGTTCGGTCCCGCAAGAACATCGTAAAACTCCAATTTCCCTTCCAACTCTTCCCCATCTCGCCCTCTAAGCCCATCAAGCCTCTGTTGGAACTGGAGTATAGTATCTCGATGTGTTTCCTGGGTGGAGATTCGTACGCGGTGGGAATGGGATTTTATCATTTTCAAAGCGATTAGACGAAGAGGTATGAGGTTCGCTATTCACAAACATGAGTGTCAGAGATATGCCGCAACGAAGAAGAAGTCGAGTGTACAGAGGAACAGGAAAGAATAGATGTTGATATATGATGTCTGTTGGATTACTCACCCTCCGTACCCAGATAAAACACCACAATGTTCGAAGGCGGTATCTCCCTCCTCGCATCTTTCTCTGCAGCATATTCTTTAACGGTGGGTGTGATTCCATAGGTCAAATCTGGGAATTTATCCTCCTTGATATTTATGGAGAGCTCAATCTTCCCATTACCATTGGAGCGGGAGTTGGACCAAGATGCGGACGAGTCGAGGATCGCACTAGTCGGCGAGGTGAATATGTATGGATCTGATATGATGCACTTCATGAGCTGCCACTCTTCCCAGATAGATCATTACTTACCTATCATTCTGCCTGCTCCATGAGAGGATGCGGAAGTGGAAGTTGCATGGCGCTGATAAGGTGGTGGAGGGATATCTCCATGTTCTTCCGGCATAATTGCGGGTGCTGCTATATACGATGAGTCTTTTAAGCCTTGGTGCGGTCAAGTGAGCTTGCAGTCAGACTGTGTTGTAGAGCAGTCTGAAGTCGAACCTGCATACTGTATATATATTTAATCTATTCTTGGACAGTGGGCGAGCGATGCAAGCTATGTCGAATTGTCAACAATTACGCTATTTCCGTCGGAAGCGATATCGGAACCGAGCTCATCACCGAGCGGATCATGACAGGGGATATTTCAGTGCACAATCTGAGAGTACTCGCTGTCATTGGCAACTTCCTTTCCCTCTGTCTGTTTAGAGACGACGGATATGGAGAGTATGATCGTCATTCATCAACCAAAGGATACGTGAGGAATATTCATACCACACAAAATATAGAAGGACCATTGAGCACCCATGCAACGTGAGAAAGAGAAAAAGTCCATATTATATTACACACAATCACTAATAATGAACAGCCATACCAATCAAAGCCGTAACATTCTCCAATTCGTCTCCGGCATCCCATTCCTCCCAGCTAGTGTGACGATCACACCTCTTCCACCTACCCCAAATTATCTTCGCAGTATTCCCCAAGCAGTCAGGACGGTAATCAACAGACTAGTGAATATAGCCAGATGAGCAGGTTGAGAGAAAGTTTCGAATGCGCTTGAGCATGTCGAGCAGGTCCAGCCGTCTGTAAGATAACACGGAGTATTAGCAAATATCCCAATATCCGTATGTCGCTCTTCCAACATTATCTCACTTCTCCACTCCCCTGTCCGCCCACAAGGATGAAGTCTTGACGGCAATGACGATATCCCACCAACCACATCCTCCTCCTCGTACTATTCCCAGAACCCCTGAGTACATTCAAACCAAACAACAACTCACCAGACAAGCTCGTATACCCCCCCGGACGATACATCATGAAATTCGTTCCCGCATACGGACTAAGATAACCCCCCTTAACGGCCGACCCGTCCCCCCTCTCATCAAAAATCTTGAGCACGTACGTAGCCTCTGCGAAAGGGACTTGACCGGGTATTTGTTCCCAATCGTAGGGGTTCCATACGACTTGTGTTGTATTTCCAGGGAAGACGTTGGCGTTGGAGGCGTTGGTGGAGCCGGAGCCGGTGGGGCTGGGGCCAACGGGGTAGACGTTGCCGTTTGCTGAGCAGGAGGCTAGGACTGTAAGGGATGTGGGTTGGACGCTGCGTAGTTCAAGGGGAGGGATAGGATGGCGATATTGAATGGGGCGAGGGGATTGCGAGGTGGGTGAGTGTTGATTGTTCGAGTACGTCGATGATGAATCGACAAGCGGTCAAGAAGGAAAAACAGTAATCAAGTCATAAGTCAGCTTGATTCTCTGGAAGATTTTGATGTCGGTTGTAACCCCAACAACATCAATCTCAAAACACCACCTCCAAAGATGTGAAAAATACACACTCACAGAACACTAGTGATATTCCACCCAAACGTAATCCAACTATCCTTCGCAATCTTATAATAACTCGCACTAGCCGTCGAAGGAGGTTGAGTAACAGTGATCCCACCCGCAGCGGCAGTGGCGGGGATGGATATAGAAGTGGAATTTCGATTACCCGATGCAGATGCTGAAGCTGAGCCTGAGCCGGAGGGACGAGCAGTAGCTGATTGGGACTGTTGCTGGGACATGTTTCACTTTTCAAGGTAGTGTCGAAAGGAAGAGGTATGTGTGTCTTGTATAATTTATTTACTTGTTCAATGGTAACGAAGGGACGAAGTGATATGTGAGTTTCCTTCGTTTTGTGAGAGATACTATGTTTGTGAAGCTGGGCTGGTATCGTTCGATCGTGATCGTAAGAGTATGTCGTAGGGTCGTGGGAATAAGATGAAATGGAAAACGTGAATATCGTTAATAGTGTGAGGTCAACGGTGCGATGAAGTATACTATGTATGATGCTATGAGGTATGCTATTTTGAGAGAGATGAGAAAAAAGAATGAGAATGAGAGAATGAGATATACAAATACAAAGGAGGTGAAGAAAGTGTCAAATCGTGTTGCACTACTATTCAGTCGAAATCCAAACGTTGTATGATATGTGAATATATACGACGACACCGTGCACAGCCCCTGATACTCGCCGCTCCTTTCTCCTTTGTCACCATCGCTACGATATATATATACATCAATGCACCCACAAAGCATTCATGCATCTCTCTCTTCTTGTCATAGATATATAGTCATCCTGATGCATACATACGATCTTGAGCTCATCTTGACACATCACTATTCAAATTCAAATCTTATTCTACGAGTAGAACCCATTCATCCCGATGATGAAAACATGAAACGTGAATGACTTTTTTTTTAACTTTAGTGTGAGCTCATCACGTGGTTTGGTATTCGGTGGTCGCCGATTCTAGTACCGCACTACCAGTCCGACTAGACGGAAAAGATAAGTAGTAGTAGTATTAGTAGTAGTAATGAGCTCCCCTCTCCTCTCGAGTCAAGCAACAACGAGTCATACTTCATACCTCATAAAGTATAAATAACTGATATACTCGATATCCCACTCCCATCCCCTTTCCCTTCAATACGCTTCCATCCATAATCAGGATGACCAAAATGGAGAAGCATCATCTCGTCTCGGAGATCCCTCCGGTGGGATCTAAGAACCCTACTTCACAGGAGATAGCCAGGAGGGCTAGGGTGGTCATTGAGAAGGTATCAGCCGAGGAAGTGTGAGTGATACTGTATCTGGACTCTCATCAAATACCACTCTGGTAGAATAAGGATCACTATACTGTATTCTTGATAAGATATTCTCGGGCGAAGAGAAGAGAAACGAAAAGAAAGGAAATTGAACTTCCGGTCCATCCGACGATAAGCTAACCTACCCCCCTTTCAGCCCACTCATCGCCCCCCGTCTCTCAGCAATAGTCCACCAACACATGTCCCTCGACATCTCAACATATTTCACCCATCCCTATACCCTCACAGACTCCCTGAAGCTATTCAACTCCATCTCCCCACTCCTCATCCCTCCCTCCTCCGCCCCCTCCTTCCCACCCCCTCCAGGGGGAATCGTAATGTTCGTAGCGCGTCTCCTACCCTCTGAACCAACCAAGGAATCAATCGATATGGAGGGTAATTTCACAACACACTCTGAGATTGTCGGTAGTGTTCAGCTGCAGTTTGCGAGTATGCCGAACGGAGCGTTCAGGAGCGAGGTGAAGAAGATGTTAGTTGATACGCGGTATGGTGGACGGGGGATTGGGAAGGGTTTATTAAGAGCTTTGGAGGAGGAGGCGAGGAGGTGGGGAAGTACTACTTGTGTAAGTCAAGTTTCACTCTTCTGTCTGCTCTCATGGCTGTGTATCGATTGAGTTAGACCGTTTGTCTGTACTTATCCGATACCACATTACGATGGACCTTAACATTAATTTCTGCCCGCTGATCTGTTTATTCCGCCCACCACAGATGCTCGACACAGAACAAGATTCCCTCGGCGAGAAGCTCTATCGTTCGTGCGGATGGACACAGCTAGGCGTACTGCCCAAGTTCCACTGGCCGCCTGATAAGTCCGAGAAGAGGGCTACGGTGTTTTATTATAAGCATTTAGATGATGAGTGAGCGATGTAGAAGGTAGAAGAACCAGACGATGTGGCAAGGGGATCTTTCCATTTGAGACAGATGTCGGTCGAGATATAAGTATCGAGAGATACAGATATGTCTGTGCAACACAACAAGGTGGGGGGAATGGTGTATGAGTGTTTGGGAATCCGCTTGTTATCAGAATTCAGTGATAGATTCTATAATTAGTATAGACCCATACGTCGTGATTATTGATGTTGTACCAAATACAAGTAGATGATAGACCACGATCATGGCAGGTTTCAAAAATACATTTGCATACAATCATTCGCCTGATCTAGCTGAAGACATGAATATCGTCAAAGGCTGATCCAGCTCCTTCTTTCAGTCCCATTCGCGGTGTTGGGCTGGGGTTGGCAGAGGAAGCGATTTATTGAGTAGTGACGACCTGGTCGGCCTCTACATGAGAGAAGGGCAATCAGCATTAATCGTCATGACCACACCAATACCTCAGGACTGAAGACAGTAGTGTTATGCCAGTATAAAGGGGGCTTATGCTCAAATGGAAAGACATCACTCACCAACATTCTCAACTACGTCGTGATCACCTCCAAAGTCAGCTTGGAGGGTTGAAAAGTCCGACGCAGAGAGAGACACAGTTATGAATGGGAGGACTATCAAATGATTTGATTAGCATCAGCACATAGAATAAAAGACACATCATAAGGGCCACGGCTGGACGGTGACCGGCGGAAAAGGATATTCGGCGGGGATAGACAGTTCAGGGTGAATAAAGGAGTTAGAGATGGGAGGTAAGATACTCACTCTTCGAATTGAGGTTATCATCCTTAACGATAGTTGCTCCTGTACATCATCCCGGACCGGAAGGATTAGCACACTCAAACTCAGCATCTTCTGCGATAATTCACCGGGTGAAAGTTCTGACCCACCTTTGGCTTTGAGATCATCAATGATCTTTTGTCTCTCTTCGGAAGAAGACGATTTCTTGAATTGAACGATGACTGCGAACACTAGTATTAGTTTATCCGTGCATCCTTTGAGAGTGAAAAGCGGCAGTTGCGATCAGGGTTATGAGTAGTATCATGATCGATACTTGAGCGTGAGAAATTGGAGTAGTGACCACCCTGCTCCCTGCTACTCCAACTTATTCCGCTGTCATGTGGAGCGGGCTCTACCTTGATACAAGGGACTTACCGTCTTTGTGAGCCATATTGATATTATCTAGTGATAGTTGATACGCTGAGGCGGTGAGTAGAGTGAGATAGATGAAGAATAGTAATGATTTGATTGATAGTTGCATTGTATATAGATACAGATGAAGAAAGGAATGAGGAATGAGTGGTGGTGGCAAGAATGGCGTGTTTGATGAGATAACCGCCATGACCGGGTGGTACATCTGACGGACATCTCCGCTTCAATCGGCACTCGTGGGACAGATGGGGTGGTAATGACGTCAGTACCAACCAAGTAAGATTGTCCGAACCCCGACCGAGCTCATGTTTTGTATTTGGTTGTTTGTCTCACTATAATCAACCCATTTTCTCACGGTTAGTCTGTCTATCCCATCTATTTGGGTCTTGTCAATAGGGATCTGTGAGAGATGTTGGAGCATGTAGGGTATGAGATGCATTTGCATGCGGTAAGATATCGCATATTGAGGGTGAAAAGGAGGATGAACGTTTCAACAGTACCATTGAGCAGAGGTGCGCCAAGGACATGCCGGGTGATCATGCGTCTGCAATTGCGTACAGTACGATAGTTTCCATGATATAAATGCATATCATTGCACAGCTATACAGCGGGTATAAAAGAGTGATCGACCGACTATATATATATACGTACTTCTTTCTTCCTTTTAACACGACTAGAACGAGTCATCGTCGAAAAGATCGTCGTCTCTGCAATCGGATAATTATCATTCATATATAGATAACCATCCATCCTCATTATATCTGTTTATCGCCTCTTCATCAAATCAAATCATTTCATCAATCACCCCACCCATATCATATCATATCATAACGTAACTTGAACCCCACTACACTGTCTTATCACAACACACCACCATGTCCCCACACCGAAAGTTATCAGTCTCCTCAAAACGTCACCCAACCCAAATCCAAGATATCTTCCTAGGTCTCGGACTCTCCCTCTCCCCCCAACCATCCGAACGTAAACCGGATGGCAGCGATCCAGGGAGGGAGCTGGAGTATTCCGCAGTACTGCATGATGGGACGGGTGTGGTTGAGTCAGAGACGTTCCACACTCGGTATTATACCCTTGGTAAAGAGGGGGAGGAGTTGGCAGAGGAGAATAAACGGATTGGGAGGGAGGTGTTGGGGCTGATTAGGAGTATTCAGACTGATAAGGGGATGAATGTGAGTGTCTTCCGCTATACATCTGTCTTGTCCAACATGTAGGGAGAGTATACAGAGTCGAGGTGTGGGGCTATGTGGGGATCATTGAATACAAGCGATCAATTCTCGATGTAGATGCTGTGAACATCATGGAGATACTTCAGTCCCGCTGCATGAGTGCAAGCTAATCGACCGTACCCATCTTGTAGGTCCGAATGGTAGCTGTCGCCGAACCTGTACCCAAAGAATTCAAAGGCCACGAAGGTGTACAGTTCTTCTCTACCTTATGGTTACACGTCGATGTCATTCCGTGAGTCCTGCACCGTCTCTTGTGTTCATACATCATGATCGTGGACCACTACTAGACCATGGTCTCAGCTCAGGCTAATCACTTCTGCGTATTCAGCATCCTCGTCAACCCATCCACCTCAATCTTCACCAAACTCCCCGCACCATCCACCTCAGCAAGCGCAACGGCAGCTATCAGCGCCGGTGTCAAACACCTTCATCCAGCTACTCACTCAGCTACTACCGCCGATGTGGACCCGACTGACCACTCGGTCCAAGTGGACTGTAATGGTCAGGTCAAACTTTGTAGTATCCTCCAATACAAACAGAGTACAAGTGATGCCGTGGGTATTTGTCTCCTCCTTCTCACATAAGTCCATCCCAGTGGAATGGACATGCCGATTCTGCGATTCCGGATGGTACGAGCTGATGAGATTTGTTTCAGCTTTGGAACAGATTCACCGCTCTGGCAGATCACTTAAATAAGAACAACATATCCATCTCCTTCTTCTCCGCTACTCCTCAAGGTAAGCTGAATTTCTCCTTCTCCCCTGAACCTCGCCAAGGTGGTCAGCTGATATAAGAGTCGATAGGTGGTGGTGTCGCTCTGATGAGACACGCTATGATCAGACTTTGGAAGATGGTCGGATTGAACGTCAAGTGGTGAGTATCAAAGCTATCGCCTCCCATCATATCACTTTGTACTCATCCAACAGTACTCGAGTGTGCGGCTCACCTCCAAGGATGTACCCGCAGGTACGTCCCAGAAGGTCACCCAACCGTATTCGACATTACCAAGCGTAAATTCCATAACGTCCTTCAAGGGGTTGCCCCTCAAAATATGGATCTGACAGATGAGGATAAGAAATGGTTCGAGCTTTGGACCGAGCAGAACTGTACGTTGACGATCAACCCCATCTGTATCTTCAGTCATGATACTCAAGCGAGGGCTAATACTGCTGAGTATAGACGAATCATTCTGGACCAACGGTGCGATTGACGCCTCTATCATCGTCATTGATGATCCTCAACGTGAGTCACTACCTGCTATGAGTCCAGTTGCTAGGAGCGATGTTGATGTGTTCAATGTTTTGATGTTTAGTCACCGCTCTTATCCCGATCATCAAGAAGAAACGACCAGATGCCAAGATCATCTTCAGATCTCATATTCAAAGTGAGCTCGATTGTTTTATTATGTCAATGGGTATGAATAGCTCACACGCTTGACGTACAGTCCAATCTGATCTCACGGATGATCCCCAAACAATGCAACACAGGACTTGGAACTACTTGTTCGACTTTATCAAAGATGTAGACTTGTTCCTTGCTGTCAGTGTTTCTGTTCCCTCCCTGTGCGATCATACCAGGAAGATATATCTGACTTGATTTACATAGCACCCCGTCAAGTTCTTTGTACCCAAGAACGTACATGAGAACCTGCCTGTTCTCTACATGGCTCCTTCGACTGAGTGAGTGTTTGACTTGACTCAGGGCTTCAAGTCGATGGTATGGGTGAAAACGGGCTGATGAGTCTTCCCTATTCCATCTAGCCCTCTGGATGGTCTCAACAAGCCGTACGGAAGAGCATCAGTAAGATACTTCCGACAATACTTCAATCAACTTTCACTTCAACAATGTGGTGTGCACATCGATTGGGACAGAGGATATATCTGTCAAATCGCACGATTCGATCCTTCCAAGGGTGAGTGGTCGTCTCAGACCCCTGAAAAAACAGCTCTGCGCTGTCAGCCCCATTAGATGGTTACTTGTGCATTTGCTGACATTGATAATGATGCTTGCTTGCAGGTATCGACGACCTCGTCGCTGCCTACCTTCAATTCCGAAAGAAGCTCGAAAACTCTGCCAAACCCCCTGTCGACGGTGGTCCTCAACTGATCATAATGGGTCATGGATCCGTCGATGATCCCGATGGATCATGGATTTACGAGAAGCTCCACGACACTCTCGGGACCAAGGAGTATGCACTCGTACGAGACGACGTAGCTGTGGTGAGAGCACCACCGAGTGACTCCATCCTGGGATGTATCCTCCAAGGCGCATGGGTGGCCACTCAGTTATCGACTAGAGAAGGGTTCGAAGTAAAAGTGACCGAAGCAGTCAACAAGCGAGTACCTATCATCGCCTCTGATGCGGGTGGTATTCCCCTCCAAGTCAAACACGGGAAGAACGGGTGGATTGTCCCCACCGGAGATCGATCGGCGGTAGCCAACCTGTTATACGATATTTGGGAAGGGAAGGTATCTGTCCATAGAGATCTGAGCGGATCAACAAGGGATGCGGATGGAAAGACCGACCCCAACTCCATCGCTCAAGCTTGGGTAGGGGATTTCGACAAGGAAGCTCAGAAAGTGCATAATGACGAGGGAGCGACGTCAGAGGATTTCTGGACGGTCGGTAATTCCACGAGATGGATGTTATTGTTTGATCGACTCCTCGGACTCTCCCCTGAAGAGAACGTTTCTGGCGCTAGCACCAATGGAAAGGCCACGTTGGGGCTGGAAGAGGAATTTGGCAAAGTGAAGATTACGGCTGAACAGGTTGAGGTACTAAAAGGGATGAAGGTGGGGGATAAGTTGAATGATAAGGGCATAGATGGGGTTAATGTTTGGGAGATGGTCATGGGTGAAGATATGATTGAGGGAGAGGGGGAGTTGATTTAGGTTGATTGAACGTAGTACGAGTAGGATGATGGACGATACAAGTACGATATATACATGAATATTTGCTAGGTCGGATAGAATATGATTGATTTGAAATTGTATATAGTATTAGCCAGAATGGAAATGCAATAAAATGGATATAGAATTATACTTAGCAAAACATTGTTAGCACTCTATGCTCCACACCTCACAGCTTGTGCATGGTCGTCCTTGCCTGGGTCGGATGTGAGTACAAGTACTTTGCTGAGATGTATCTGTTATATACTAATATCGCTGAGCATGAGTAGAGTCAGTCATGAGATGAACCTACATGGACGTGGGCTCTCGTAATGTGTTCAGGGTAACCCCATACAAAAGTCCACATTTAGACCAACCTGCACTTGGACCAGGCGTCTTTTTTGTTCGTTCGTGCAAGTGCAGTCGAAATGAGACGCGTTTCATAAATCCATAATCCCATATTCATACCCTCCTCGCATGCTTGCTTCATCTTGTTACACATACACAGTACTCTTCGACTTGCATTGACGACCAACATCCAAACTCAGCCACGTCTCTCGGTGTCAAGTGCAAGTGCGATAGTCTAGACTTTTCAGGTGATATAGGATATAGAGCCATAGGACACAGGGTCAAAGGAACGACTATCCATCTATCCGACACTTGACTTTCACTTTCACCTCGACAAGTATCAGCTATACGATCCGTGCTTGACTATCATCCCATACCATCCCAATCTCGACATCTTCATCTTATACACCATCCAAATATCGTCTGTATACTTGATCGTATCGATACTTTCTAGTCCACCAACGAATCTCACGCCAAATCACGTTTCACGTCTCACGCCCAACGTACCAACGCATCACGCTCTTTTTTCCATCTTCCCACTTCAAAAGCTCTCAAGACAGATCACATACCCCGTCTTGGCTGCTATTGCTAGGGTGAATACTCAGCACAGATATCACGCAGCAAGTAGAGTAGTGCACCAAAGTCTAGGACATCCGTGGAGCTGAATCCCGGTTTCGACTTTTACACACCTATCTTTGTGATCTATACCTCGTCAACATTCTCACTTGCTTAGATCTGACCAGCTCATTGGGGTATCAGATATGACACCGACACTCTTTCACTCTCCCAAGATATAATCCCACCCACAACACAATACACTGCATAGCAAAACGTCCAATAACGACAGTATCATACCATCTCAATACAGACTATACCCGTCGGCCAAGATGCCATCAAAATACGACGACGCCCCCCTGCCCTTCACCTCCTCCGCCCCCTTACCAACCCGCCAACAAACTCTCAAATCCAGCGGAACACTCAAACGAGGCAAGACCTTAACCCGCCCCGAACGACATGTAGCCCCCGTCCCACTCATCGCCCCTCCACCTACACAGTCTTTCTCCCCTTCCTCTTCTCTCCCAGAATCGAAGGGTATGGTGGGCGAATTGGATTGGTGGAGATTGTGGTCCTACGCTACTACCTGGTGGGCTCCGCCGGTGGTCTTAAAATGGTTTGGAATAAAAGAAAAACAGAGTAGACAGGCTTGGAGAGAAAAGGTTACGTTGTGTTGGATTGCGATTCTTTTGGGTGGGGTGGTAGGGTTCGTGACGATGGGGTTGCAGAAGGCTTTATGTCCTGATGGTGGGAATGCGGGGCATTTGTATGATAGGTTGGGGCAGAATGAATGTGAGTGTTGCTTTGCTGGGTCTATCACGCAGGATTGGGAGAGTCCGGAAGATTGAGGATCAAGGATCGGTGGGCAATTTGTGGGATGGTGGTATAGCTTGCCTCGTCTCTAAGCGTAGATGACGAGGTGTCGAGGAGAATCTGAATTCGATCTTCCGATTCACGATCGATAGTCATGCTGACTCATTGTACACCCCCAGTAACGCTGAGTATCTCAGGATACGTCTTCAACATATCGACCTCGAAAACGCAAGAGACCGTAGACTTCTATGCTCTTGCCAAGCAGATGCCAGGACAAGATATTACCAACCTCTTCACACGTACGGCAGCGGATTATCCCCAATGTTCTTCCACCGCTAAATACGCCTCCACCCCTTATTGCACGAACTCTACCACTTCCACCACTACCAGTTCGACATCGCAGAGTTGTCCATTAGCCAAACCGGGAGATTCGACTTTTTCGTCACTGGCTATACAGAATACATCAAAGATAGAGGGATACAGCTGGGAGCAGGTCGCCGCTCTTAAGGAGTACCTGGTGATAGACGGAGTAGTATTAAACATGAAACCATACCTGGATGCCAACCCACAAGCGATATCAGGAGACGAAGTGGACAAAGCTATTCGACAAGTACTGAACAACCAACCATCCTCAGGAAAGGACGCCACGAGATTATTCTACCATCGAAAGGCCATGCAGGATTCCATACCGTGTATGCAAGCGCGATACGGCGCAGGAAGAATAGATAAAGTCGCTCCCGGGTGTTTTGTCGCCTCATTGTTCCTCTACGTATCGCTCGGTGTGATCTTGGGGGTGGTACTGGTTCGATTTGCCATGGCGTGCATATTCAATTGGTTCATGTCTGCCAAATTAGTCAGACCGCCCAAGGATCTAGGAAGAACAGCGATTAGTCCAGCGGTGATGCCCGAGGGAGCAAACATGTCCATCCACAATAAGACGGGTACTGCACCATGGTCCAATCCCAATGCAAATTCCAAAAACAAGCTCAAGAACGGTAAGAAGATCAACGGCCTCAACTCGTCTTCGACAACGCTGGTTAACGGTAATCAGTCCAACGAACCTTTGATTTCCCTTGCCAAAATTGGTGCAGAACTATTTACGGTCTGTCTAGTGACGTGTTATTCCGAGGGGGAAGATTCCATTAAAGGGACGATCGATTCGATCGCATCGACGAACTACTCTGATTCGCGTAAATTGATTTGGGTAGTGTGCGATGGGATGATCACTGGACATGGAGAGAAGGTTTCGACACCTGATATATGCGTTAGTCTCATGGATGCTGATCCGAGGTTTGGGAATCCCATGCCTATGGGGTATATTGCGGTGGGGAGTGGGGCGAAAAGGGAGAATAGGGCGATGGTCTATGCGGGACATTATGGTGGGTTTGCGGTTTTTGATCTTATCATTTATAATCGATGGATCGCTTGTGCTACCGAATAGTAGGTTGATGGGGACTAGGAGCGAGCAATGTTGCATCTGAAAGGGTGAAGGTTGTATGAAGTATACAGTAGTTGAATAACAGAAATCGAGCTGATTCGTTCAAATGATCACGCAGTATCCAAAAACGGTCATCGCACACCCACGATAGTAGTCGTCAAATGCGGTATGCCGTCCGAAGCGAGGGATAAGAAACCTGGTAATAGGGGTAAAAGGGATTCACAGTTGATTCTCATGAACTTCTTCTCGAGGGTCACGTACAACGATAGGATGTCGCCATTGGATTTCGATGTGTTTAGGAAAGTGCAGACTTTGATGGGGGTTACGCCGGATTACTTTGAGACTTGTTTGATGGTGAGTGATATATCCGTTGAATCATCTTCGAGAAAGGACGTATACTGATTGATCATATCTCATCTTTTTGGCACTTGCTCATTGCTCTATACGCACCAACCCTACCGTCCAATATTCATCCCATCTTCTCACAAATCCTTTCGTCCATGCGTTTACAGGTCGACGCAGACACTAAAATCTACCCCGACTCCCTCCGATACCTCGTCAACTGTATGCACCAAGACAACATGATCATGGGTGTATGCGGAGAAACTCGAATAGCCAATAAACGACAATCATGGGTGACCGCCATTCAGGTATACGAATATTTCATCTCGCACCATCACGTCAAAGCTTTCGAATCGGTGTTCGGTGGTGTGACCTGTCTACCGGGTTGTTTCAGCATGTACCGTATAAAAGCAAGAAAAGACACCGACAACGATTGGGTGCCGATCTTAGTCAAACCTGAGATCGTTTCCGAGTATTCACAATCGGAAGTACATACCCTCCATCAGAAGAATTTATTGTTATTGGGAGAAGATCGATTCCTATCCACAATAATGTTACGGACTTTCCCCCGGCGGAAAAATATCTTCCTTCCTCAAGCTAAATGTCGGACCGTCGCTCCTGATACATTCTCGGTGCTTTTATCCCAGAGAAGACGATGGATCAATTCAACCGTGCATAACCTAATGGAATTGGTCAGAGTTAGAAACCTATGCGGAACATTTTGCTTCTCAATGCAATTTGTGGTATTTATGGATCTGGTCGGAACGGTCGTCCTACCAGTTGCGATCTGTCTCACCGGAGCTTTGATCATCAATTCGATATTGGACCCACCGTCAGATTTTCAGGAAGCTATTCCCCTGATGTTGTTGGGTGCTGTATTGGGATTACCGGCGATCTTGATTTTGATCACTACCCGAAAGGTTATCTATATAGCTTGGATGGTGGTTTATCTTTTCGCGCTGCCTATTTGGAATTTTGTGTTGCCCGTTTACTCGTTTTGGCATTTCGATGATTTCTCGTGGGGTGAGACTAGGTGAGTGAAATACCACTTTCATCTTCAGCTGGAACTCAATCCTCCCCCTCCCTCCCTGAAACTGCACTGTGAAGGATATATGCTGATTTAGTTCTCTGTCTGTTCACGACGTACAGACGAGTCGAAGGAGAAGTCCGATCCAAAGCACACGACGACAAGACAGCCGTATTTGACGGTACGACCGTGCCCCTGCGAAGATGGGAAGACTGGGAGAAATCGAGATTACGCAAATTGCGGAGAGATGAGAAGAAGCGAAGAGAGATGGAACGACAGTTTGGAGCTGGGTTCCATGGGGACAATGATGGGTTGGGATTGGGTCCTACGCCCCGAGGGGCATGGACAAGGAGCGATTATGAGAGTGATTCGGGGAGTGTGTTTGGGAGTGAGGAGGATGTTTGGGGCGCGGAGATTGGTGGGGTGAGTGTTTTGTTTGTTACCTCTTCTGTCTACAAATATTGCCCATTCTCTGGCGAACATGAGAACCTTGCCGTGTCTGTATAGCTTCAGAGCTGACTTTGAATTTCGATGACCTCATAGTACAACGAAAACAACCCTGCGTTCCCTCCACCACCCATGGCGCTATCTCAGCAATCCCACCATAACGGCGGAGCAACACTGGGTCAAGATGAGATGGCTGCAATCCTTGATTCAGGATTCGATGATTCCCCGCCCCACCCATCTCAATCAACCTTCCGAACCGAGAGGAACGTACCATCCCCCTTACATAGACACCAACATGATTATTCGCCTCAAATGAAATACCAGACCAACGGCGATAATAACAACAGCTCGTATATTAATGGACCAAGAACACCTGATATGCCCACTACGGGAGATAGTGTCTCGTCGAGTATTGAGAGTCGACCGCAGGGTTCCGGGCACGCTAAGAAACGGTCGGGCGGGGTAAATAATCAGAGAGCACACAATTATGGGCCGATGGGTCCATTGCAAGGGGATGATGATGATACGGGATGGGGCGGGGGGTTCAAGGGAAGGAAGTTATGAGTTTAGTTTAGATTAGATGTCATAGTGCAGTGATGTGTTGTGTTGTGGTATTTGGGAAATGTATATATGGTATAGCTTCCTGAGATTGATGCGTGATTACTTTTTTTTTTGGTCTGGACAAGTCCCTGTGGACCATTCTGACTGCAACAATCAATTGACCACAGCGACTGTCGATACATGCGTATTTCGTCATGGTTCCATGGTTAGACAATGATCCAGAAATCATGTCTCTCTGTACCATCAATCGTTACTTCTGCATATTGTTGATTATTTGAGTCGATGTCGTCACTGATAAGACTTACTAGTTGTTGCAATCCGATGCGACAAGTGACCTTCATGTGGAACAAGATGACCATAATTCTAGAAAGCCTCGTTCGTCATAACTCCTTTCGCCAACATATTCATGATCAAACACGTGTTCCCATACTCAACTACACTAGTATTGATGTTTACTTTTGCACAAACACACAATACACGAAGAATACACCCGGATACCGATCCGAACACACGGAGATAAACAGACAGATAAGATTTAACCTTCACCGTTGAATCAGCCACGGCACGAATATGTACTGATGTCTTGGCCTCCTTCCGAGTCGTACTATTAAGTAGGTAAGGTCAATTGATAATGACGATGCAACAAGACATGTCGTTTGGCCTGATTTCGGAGAAGGTTCAATTTGATCCGGCTAAGATGCAAATTGTTCTCATGAGGTGAGGGTGTTGGCGATGTTTGTTCGTATCTACATTCTGATCTTGAGTAATGTTGAAAGTCAACACCACTATAAAGCAAGGTGCAGTCTATTCCCCAGGCCCTTCTAAACATAAGGCTTAATCTGTGCGACTTTCTGCAAGCAATTATCGTTCTGCCTTACCAGCTTGATCCTCCGCAACTGAGTCACAATGCTATCGACCCCATGCTTCCTCCTTTATTCCGTCCTGGCTATCTCCCTACCATGGAAGGTGTTAGCCCAAAGCGCAGGTAATCCAGCGTTTGTTGGGTGTGTAGACGACCAGTACTTCCCCGATGATAGCTTTGATGTCGGTTCGTTTGATGATCCCATAAGCTGTGCTGTGAGTCCACACTCTTCCATCTACACCAATACCGTACCATAACTTGGGATTTAATGTAGTTCAGCTGAGTTGCTGATGGTATAATCGCATTAGCAATTCTGCTTTGGTGTACCGGAGCAATTCAGATATTCCACCTGGACGCTGGTACCGCAAGATATAAATCGATGTTATTGTTCGAACACCTTCCCTGCGAGCGGCGAGATCCAACCTGGGACTGATGCCGATGGGGGGTGCGATGCAAATACACAGTCCTACGTGAGTGTCGTTTCATACCTGCACTGTACTATTACGTCCATCGCATGCAACATGTCTTCCCACCTAATTTAATGTCCACCACCAACCCATAGATCCACATCACCTCCTCAACCTTCAACCTCGTAGGCTGCCGCTCAACCCAAAGCTCCTCATTCGAAGTGATCGTCTCATCCCCTCAACAATGCCTCGCATCATGTATGAACACCGGCTACTCCTTCCTCTCCCCCCAATCAGACGGGTATCACTGTTCCTGCGGCGAGATAGCGGACTTGGGCCCCCAATCCGTCAATTGCGGTCCGGAGGTGTGGTCAAGCTTCGAACATACCTCGGGAGACTTCGTGGCCAATGCTCCTAGCGGATTCGTCAAGAGACAGAAAATACGACAGAGGAGACTGGAAAGTCAGAATCTATACGAGTTTTGTCCGGCGGGATTGAGGGCTTGTAGTGTGCCGGGGGACGAGAGGGCGTTTGAATGTTTGAGTGTGGATAGTGAGTTGGGTAAGTGTCTGTTTGGCTTTTATCCTTGTCGTGCTAGACTGACGTGTTCTCGTAATGACTCGTGGGTCGAGCAGAATCATGTGGAGGGTGTATGTATGGAGATTATGGGGTTGGGGCTCGGACCGATACGTTGGGAGTAGAGTAAGTCAAACAACCATCATGTGCTATTATGGTCCTACCTGGATTTGAAGGCTGACCTGATCGACATGTCCCAGCTGCACCTCACTCCCAGGAGTAGCAATGGGCGCAGTGACTTGCTCTTCTGGATTGTGCACCGCTTTCGCATGTGAAGAGGGATTCGAGCTCAGCTTAAACTCCACCTGTGTATCGCTTTTCTAGTGGTGGGATATACTGTAGACCGCACGAGCTTGTACAACCTCGGACATTGTTTGTTCAGGCCGTCGATTGTGGCCAGTTTCCAGTTTCCTTGTAACCCTAATCTTCCTTTTGGAGTGTAAAATATGTTTCTTCATCTAATCTTCATACCGCATCCGGTGTTCGGCCTTCATTTTGCTTTTGGTTTCGTACAATGGACGATATTCCGCTTTCGGGCTCTCAGAAGGAATTGAAAGGGTAGCTAGTGGGTACTATTCGAAATACAACGACATAACAGGTACTTTATAGCAAGTCCATTAGAGGCGATACGCATCCTGCTCTCTCTTACAAAACAGATTATCAATACAAAGTTGTTTGAGCTTCTCATATCGTTTGCTCTCCTGCTTGCATTGCTACGGACCCCGCAATCACGGCTATACACAAAAGAGTAACATCGGAATAAATGTCCAGGACAATCATATACAAACAGAGTATATGCACTCTACGAGAATGGTATATACGTATATAAAATGAGAAGCAGGTAAGGGAAAATGTAGCATTTTATGTCTATTTGTTTTCTGGTTTTATCAAGGCAATATGTATGTATGGTATCGAACTTCCTCTGACTAGTCATCCAGCACGGGCAATACACTCTCACAAACTATTTCTACTATCATCAAACACACGGTGTCAGATCGATCATTCGCGCTCTGATATCGATCGATCTAGAAGTCACTCCATCTTCTGAATTTTCTCTTTCTTGCATCGCCTGGGAAGCCCTCTGGGGCGGAACTTCCTGAGAACAGGTAAAATGGGTCAATCAGCTCTCCGGACCTATGGCAGATTACGCCACAGGGACTCACCTTCAGCAGGGGTTTTTGCGGTAGGAGAAGGAGTAGGAGTTTCAGAAGTGGTAGGAGCGGCTGCGTTACCGGTGGTCTCTGCTGGAGGAGCGGTTTGGTGAGCACAGTCGTCAGTGGTGACGGTCGTGGTGGAGGTGACGGTCTGGACAGGGTTAGAGTTTCTGGGGTATTTCCAGTTCTCTCCAGGTGTGAGGGATCGTTTCGCCTCGTCTGGGTATGGTGCTGTTGGAATATTTCGCCTTCGTTCCTCCTCTGGGACGCTGACAGTAGGACCCGAACCTGTTTATAATGCATGTGAACAGTCAGCAAAGATTCTTTTGACACGAACTTGGATCTACTTACCTTCTTTAGGGGTTTGGGCAGTGGGCTTAAGGGTCTCACTGGATGTGGGGCAGACACAGTGGTTTCTAACCATGATGCCTCGTCGTCTGTCGGCATCGTTACCTTGGTAACCTGGGGTAGGGAGTTCTCCCTCTCTGGGAGTTGCGGCAGTCGGAGTGCCAGCTTGGCTGGTGGTACCTTCTGGTGGACATTCGCAAGGTTCCTCAGGGGGCGGAGGAGCAGGAGTAGCGGGAACAGCAGCGTTGCCTGTGGTTGGGCAAACACAATCACCGTTTCTGGCGAAGATGCCTCTTCTTCCTTCTCCGGGAGGTGGTACAAAGTCGTCTGATGGGCCGCTACCTTCCTTGGGAGTTTGAGCAGTAGGTTTGGAAGCTTGGCTGGTCGTACCTTCTGGTGGACAGACACATTCGGTAGGAGCTGGAGGCGCGGGAGGAGCAGAGCTCTTTGGTGGACAAATGCATTCGCCACCTCTAGCTCGGATACCTCGTCTTCTCTTGCCATTAAGGGGGACATTTGATTGAGGTAGTTCACCTTCCTTAGGTGTCTCATGAGCGGAAGTACCAGCCTCGCCGGTCTCACCCTCAGGTGGACAGACACACTCGTCTTCCTCCTCAGCGGCAGAGGTAGTGATAGGTGTAGCGGCGTTCTCGGTGGTAGGCGCAGGGGGAGTGGTGGGTGCGGGTGCAGCAGAGGAAGTTGGGCAGACGCAAGTGTCTCGAATCTTGATCCCTCTCCTTCGTCGTCTTCTCGAGTTTGAGTCATCTGGGTAACCTTCGGGAGCGAGCTCGCCTTCTTTAGGAGTCTGGGCAGTGGGCTTGGGAGCTTCGCTGGTTTCGCCTTCCTCTTCCTCGCACACACATTCCTCAGGAGTGGTGGAAGTAGGAGCGGAAGCTTGCTCGGTGGTGGCGCAGGGAGTGGTGGAGGTCTCGGTCACCCAGACGGTCTCGGTTGTAGGAGCGGCATCTCGAGGTTGAGGAGTATAAGCGGGTGGAGTGTAGGTGGCAGGAGGAGCAGAGGTAGAAGGTTGATCAGAGGTAGGAACGGCAGATCCCCAAGTGCACGTGGTACCGGCAGCTGCACAGGAAGCGGACAAAGTTTGACAGACGGCAGGAGCGGTTTGACCAGAAGTCATGGGAAGACAACATTGGTTGAAGTTCTCGTCGTTTTGGTCCATTCCCGCGCACTGTACGTTGCATCTCCTTATTAGCAAACATCGGAGCAATTCATGAACAGGCAGATAAAGGATGGAGAGCATGCTGGGATGGGAGAGATTAGATGACTCACCCCGACATTGCAGTATCGATAGTAATAGTCGTAAGGAGACTCGAGGTAGACATAGTAATAACAGGCTTGAGCCACACCTAGGACCACGAGGGATCCCAGGATGTAAGGAAGGGAGAAAAAGCTCGGCATTGTTTAAGCCTTGCTATTGATCGGTGGAGTGGAGCTGAGATGGATTGATGGATATAGATATGTAAACCTGATTTAAATGAGTGAAAAGTAAAAGAGGTCTAATATATATATATACGAGTGAAGTGGAAAGAAAAGGATGAGATGATGATGATGATAAGAAAAAGAGAGAAAGATCCTGATCAGTCCGAGTAGATATAGTAGAAAAGTCACACAGTCAATAAAGAAAGTGCAAAGTAAAGCAAATAATTTTTGATTGTTATCGTTCTATAGCTTAGATGAACTAGATTGAAGTGAAAATGAGATGGGGGAAGATGTATTATTGATATAGATCAAAGTGATCCACACTACTTATTCACTTCCATTTCTCCTTCACATCGCCTCGGGAGAACCTTTGTTCTGTCCTCCCTTGAGGGTGTTAAATTGGTCAAGTGGAGAAAGGTAAAGGTAGGGGAAATCCGGAAATAGGCGTTTGAGCAGCAGAGGTCCTTTGTGGACCAGCTTTTCGAGAAAGGAGTGGGAACGCACCGATGCGACGTCTGTTGAAACATCCAAAATGATAGAGCATAATGGCACTTCAATTCACCTTTGGTATTGACATCTTCGTGAGAATGTTTTCGCATCGGAGTGTCAATCCAATTTGGGATGGTAGATCAAGGACCGCCTTGGTGATGGGGTTTGTGGGTGGAGACAGGACGGAGAAAGTCTATTATTGATCCATTAGTATTTCATGACTAGTCAGTCGATGCGTTTGTGCGTGTGACAAGCAACCACGTTCTCTCATTCATGAGCAGGAAGGGGCATACTTGGGATGATGATCCGCCTTGTTCATGGCCGAGTTGGTGGCATAATCCTCATGGAAGGCTTGCCTCGAACATTTAATGTCGATGAGTATTGTCATACGGTTGTGGCGAGATAGAACCGGTGAGAGCTAGATGATTGATTTTGAGCATGATTCATGTTGTGTATGAGTTGTAAGATGATGATGATTCAGGCGGAGACTAAGAAGAACATCGAGACATCTTGCGCCAAATGTCGACTGAACGTGTCTGCTCGTTGCCGATGACGTCATTGTCTCGTTGACATGAGTTACAATAGTCCCGTCAGACGCGTCGTGGTGGCCCAATCATGGACAGGTCATGTACAGCCTTGACCTTGAGCTTAGGCTTCTATCGTCAATATAACATACATACTACTTGTACACCTGACTGCGACAACCTCACTAGCACCATTCACAGTGACAAGCGGTGACAGAGACAAGGTCAAATCATCTTCTCCCCCAACAATCTTCTCCTGTTTTGTTACAGAGCAAACATTGAAACCAACCTCTGAATTCCAACTTGATCTTCATCCCTTTGAGCGACTCTTGGCGTTCTAGATCCCCCATACCATGTCCTCTCCTCAACCTCCTTCCACCCCTACCCCTAAGACAGCTCGACCAACCATCACCACACCACATCGACGGACAAACTCTGCCTCTCATGCTTCGCCCATCGATTTCAAGCCCAAATCCCCGGCGGCAAGGAGGATGAGCATGACCTCGACTTCTCAATCTGCTTCTATCACGCCTCAGACGCTCGCAGAGAGAGTGACAGAGAATGAGCAGCTCATATTAGCTGGAGGGGTCAGCTCACTGATGTTGTGAGTCGTACCGTCCAGCCCTCTCATTGTGATCGTACCATTCTGATACCCTCCATCCTCTCCCATTCTTCGTGATAGCACCCTTGAAGGAACACTGCTAAATAGAGCTATAGATGCGGTATCCTCTACTCCCTTGTCAGTTCCTCCTCCCTCGACACATCAGAGATCCACCACCACGCCCTTCCCCACAGAGCAGCATATTTCGCCCGTAAATCCAACATATTCAACGTAATCTTCGTAAAACGAGCATGGGGTTGGACATCGGTCTTATACCTCCTACACCTCTTTTCATCACCTTCGATACCATCCTCCATCAACGCAGGACCAGGAGCAAGAGCTAGGAGGCTGGGCGTATGGGTACTAGCTACGGTGGCTTGGCTGGTATTTACCAGTTGGTTCTTCGGTGCTGGATTGGGAGATAGGATCATAGCGTTGACAGGAGGGAATTGCGCCGTACCACTACCCACTGGAGTCGATCTCAAAATCGCAAGAGAAACTTTCCCTTCCTTGTTCACTGCTGGAGAGAAGGCTAGTAATGGTAGGATATACGTTCCGTTGCCGCACCAATATTGCTCAGGCACACCTTTGACTCCTACGACCTTTCCTCAACTATTCAACCTGATCCCCTCCCACTCAAATATACACGCCACGTCCAGCCACGAGTCACTTCAAGCTCTCCCCAGACCAAGATGGCACAGAGGTTTCGACATCTCAGGTCATGCGTTCCTCCTTACGCTTAGTGTGATGGTCTTAGGACGAGGATTAGCGGAAACTTGGAGATCTTGGGCTGCCTCTGCATCCAGGGTGCAATCTCGCAAACCAATCAGAAGAGATAATGGGACTTTAGCATTGATACATTACTGGTCGGGAATAGCTGCGACAGGTCTAGTGGGGATATGGTGCTGGATGATCTTGATGACTGGGGTGTATTTCCATAACCCACCGGAAAAGTTATCCGGATTAGGTGAGTTCAATCATCTCATTTGCCCCTCTATCGATGGAATGGGCTGTCATCTAACGTTCCCTCACACAGTCCTCGGCCTGTCCACAGCATACCTGATCAACATCCTCATACCTTCCTCCACAAATCCAACCCCATTCAACCCCATTTCCACGCCCAACTCGGCATTCTCTCGTCCAACCTCAGGTATAGGAGGGATCTTCGATGAGAACGCAGCGAGGAGAGGAGGCGTGGTGGATGACGGGGTGATATATGAGGATGCAGCTGAATCGTCAGATGAGGATAGGGTGATGAAGGAGAAGGGTAAGAACAAGACGGAATGAAGAGATTGATTGGTATGAGTGTGAAGATGTTTGGGACCATTAACGAAATTGAATGAACCGAAATGTAGTAAACACTTGAACATCGTATCAATGGTGTGTTACGTGTGGTGTGTATGATGATCGACAAGAATGGTTACCAGATGCAGTACCTTATTCTATATTGGATCCTACCATATCTTGGCTACGTTAGGTGGTCCTGCAGTACGTCCAACGTGGCATATCGTGACCAGAAAGACCTCTTGAATATAGATCGCTTCGGTATACAGCCCTGGGCACTCAGACGTATCCAAGGGTGAACGATGCGTAGATCTCGGCATTTGAAGGATCCAAAAAATCACATACTGTAGAAGGGTGCTTGTTCGTACCACTATCGCTGCTTTGCACGACAGTATTCGAAGTATCGGATCGGACATCCGAACTGGTCTACTCGAAGATACACCGAGTGCAGTCAATCATCCAACAGTTCGGGCAAAGACATTGCTATGTGGACTGACTGAACCCCGGTGGGTCCAACGAGGTCACATGCAACTGTTTTCAGGATGATGGCGTAAGAGCAGAACCACTAACAAGCTTAATAAGGTGGATACCTCGGTCAAACCCTTAAACGCCAAGAATTTACAGCTATTTTAGACGGTGTTCCTTTTTCTTTGTGTTGGCTCATCCACTGTTCTGCTGAGCATACCGCACAAGCCCAAAGGAATGGGAGAGGGCATTTACAAGCGCTAATACACGCATCCCCTCATCCTTGGGGTTTACCCCTCCCCCCACTTTCATACCGAGGATCCTCCATGGGGATCCATCTTCGGAGGTTATTTGCTATTGTGTATTCATTCAACACAAAACCAAGAAAAAAAAACGGAAAGATGATATTCCTTTCGGACTAGTTGGAGTTGCGGGGTAATGATCTACCCAGACCCATTCTTCGGTATACTCTACGGGCTTTGCAGGGCAGGTGACTGGATGGAAGAACAATCGAATAGTAGGCAAACGTATATATATACTTACTCATAGAGCAGAATGAAATGATATTCCCCCGGTTGTGCCATCGTAATTCATACCTGACACTTTCCCATAGAAGAGAAGAGAAATCAACATGGCTACTCAACCTCACGGAACGCAGATCCAAATGACCGACATCAAGCCCTATGAATCTCATGTGGAGGATACAAAGGAAGAACAGATCCTCAAGGGGACGCCGATCCTTAAATCCGAATTGGATAATTTGAGCAGATGGGAGACTGTCAAGAGGTTCTGGAAGGTGAGTTATACGTCTCTCAAAACAAGGTCACAACACCAGTTGAACTGAACGGCCTTGCATTTTCATAGGCAATCGTCATTTGTAATATGATCTGTTTTGCAGCTGCATGCGATGGATACCAGGTGGGTTCACCTTTCGACTCTGGACAGCTGGTAGGAAGCTGAGTAGTGTGGTGCTACTATAACAGATCAACTTGAACGGTAACATCATTGCGAACCCCGGATTCGTTGAACGAGTCGGTGAGTCCCCTCGACTCGAATCCGCCCAAACACTTCTTATCGTGTCACCCACGTTCCAATCTATCTCAGTTCGAGTGCTGACAGACTTGCTCTGATAGGGGAACGAAATGCCGCTGGAAAGATCGCTTTGACCACCCACGCGACTGCTACATGGGGTGCCGTCCAATCCTTGTAAGTTCACCTTGTGCAACTCCAACCTCACAGCGAAAGACAAAGAAAGTACAAAAACTGATCCCCGATATGCCCTGCAGCGGTCAACTCGTGGGAATGTGGCTCCTCACTCCAGTCAGTGATCGAATTGGTCGAAAGTATATGTTATACCTACTTTGGTTGATCCTCTTTGGGGTGAGTGACTCACTTCCTTACGCTTCGATCTCTCGTGGTGTATGGATGACAACTGATGGACATGATGTCTATAGTCAATTATGATCGAAACTTTCACCAAGAATTGGTCTCAGTGGGCCGCAGCGAAGTTCTTGGCTGGTACTGGTGAGTCGCGATCTGCGATTCTACCTTCACATGTCTCTCAGACCATATGGATCTATTTCAACCACGCTTCGCTAACTCTGGACGGAATGGTAGGTATCGGTTGTCTCCAAGCTACATTACCAATCTACGTGGCCGAGTGGGCTCCAGCCAACATCAGAGGAGGTACGTGATTGACGCTGCCCTCTCCAGAAAATGCTGACCACAATACGATGATAGGTATGCTTCTCGCATACTCTGCCTGGAATCACACCGGAGGATTTATGGGACCTTTGATCCTATTCATCTGTAAGAAGACATTGGGAGAGCACGAATACAAGATTCCCATTTTAACCCAATGGGCATTCTTGGGTATCATGTTGCCTATCTTCCTTTATCTCCCTGAGACTCCCTGTAAGTCTACCCTCTCTTACATCATTCAGACAGCCTGTTCCCCTTCATTATTCCGCCCATCCGACGGTGATATTCGCAAGGGGTTCTACAATCCTAGTGCGCGTTTTTATCAGCACTCTACTGACGATTGATGCATTTCGTAGCTTACTACGCCGCCCGAGGACTGCACGACCAAGGTATCGCAGTGCTCAAACGAGTCAACGGCGGAGTGAAAGGATACAACGTCGAGGGCGAATACGAGATCATCAAGAATATCATTGTGGAGGAGCAGGAGAGATTAGCGGCGTTAGGATTAGAGGAGCACGATTGGAGAGGGGTGTTGAGGTCTTATGTCGAGTGTTTCAAGGGATCTAACTTTGTGAGTGAACACTTGAAATCATCTCTCGCTGAGTCGTCGAGATGGGTAGATTCTTGGTATGGATGGAATGGCCGCTGGATGCTGACGTGGATATGACGCAGAAACGAACCATCGCTGCTTCTTTGCCTGCTTCTTGTCAGCAACTTACTGGTCTTGCCTTCTTATCTGGTTATGCCTCATGTGAGTGAGCCTTCTTCTGAAGGTAATCCTCTGAAACGAGGCTGACCCGTAGTGTATTACCCGTAGTATTCTTCAAGGAAGCGGGATTCACCAACGCTTTTGAAATCACTTCCATCCTCTGTGAGTCTCCCTTTATTCAGACCGGTCTCTGCGCCACCAATATAAAGTATGCTGATAATCTCCAATTACAGTCGGAATCAAGATCTTCTTCGTCATCGTCTTCGCCCTGACTACCGACCGATTTGGCCGACGAAATATCGTAATCTACCTCGCCGGATTATGTTGCGCAATGTTACTGGTAATTGGTATATTGGGTCACGTACCTCACACCAACGCCACCAAGGATGTGTTGATTGCTGCGGCATGTTTCTGGTCTGCTGGATCTGTTGGACGTAAGTTTCAGATCTCATACCCACTCTCATAAGTGCCACTTGCATTGTTATGTAGGCTAAGCTGATGAATTGATTGATTGACATAAATAGTCGGGGCTTTCGGATGGTCATTCGCTGGTGAAGTCGCTGCTCAGAAACTACGAGCGCGAACATCAGGTCTTGGATCGGGTATAGCAGTAATCTTCGGTCTGACATTCAACACCTCCGTTCCCATCATGTTGCGTGAGTGACAAATTTCATTCCTTCCTCCCTGTCCCTCTTTGAAACGTCCTTCCTCGATACCGGCGAAGAGGCTGCCACGTTAAAGTTATGCTTCCTACCATTTCAATGCTGACCTTTCTCCTGACGTCACAGTGGACGGCGGCAAGAGACTAGGAAACAACACATACAACACCGCCTTCATCTTCCTCGGATTCGGTACCGTCGTCTGGATCCTTACCATCTTCATGCTCCCCGAAGTTGCTTCTCGAAACCCCGCAGAGTTGGATGAGATGTACGAGAAAGGAATCTCACCTTGGAGGATGAAGAATTACATTACGGATGTCCAGAGGGCTCATGCGGCTAGGACTGGGCAGCCTATTCCTGGAGATAACCAGGAGGAGGAGCGAAGATAGGGATACAGTAGAGTGATTATGTATCGAACACGATAATAAGATAAGACCGTCAAAGGGGAAGAAGGATCTCGTCGTTTATTCACTTTCAGTATATAGTCAGGATGATTGTTTTAAGGTGATTTAAAATCTACAGTAGGATTTAGTATCTGAAGTACTTCATAAGGCCATGTATACCATCTGATCTTCAGGATGAAAATACAGGTCATCATGAAATCGTTCTTGTACCCCGCCAATAGCGACATGTTGTATTTTACATGATTCAATTGTACATGGTCATTCTTATAACGATCAAAATCATACTCCTTTCATCCATCAGATAAATCTACGTATCAAGCCACTGGGCTTTTCCTGCCAATCTTTTCAATCTCTTTCACCCCACTAATCTGAGCTGCACTTAGCCCGTTCAATCTCGAGCATCCTATCAATCATACCATCCTCGTTGAGTCGGCTATGAGACTTTTGCCAATCTTCGACGAAATACTGCAGTAAGTTATGTCAAATGGGCAACCAGATCAGCAAGGCAAACGACAGCATGGCAGAACACTACCCACCTTTGGTCCGCACCCTCTGAGATATACCAGTCGATCGACTCCCTCAGGCTTCTTAAGCAACAAGTTACATATATGCTTTATTCGCTTCTCCCTGTATATCGGGTTTCGACGACCTCTCTCTCTTTGTTCATCTTTGTAAGATTTACTGTTGGGTCGTACTTCCTTGGACTGATGTTTTGCTCTCTTCGACGATGATGCGGAAGCTGATTTTGATTCTGAGCAAGCACGTTTGGGTCGACCTGTGGCACTGTGAATCACATCACTGGTCGACGATCCAGACGCCTGAGAAGCTTGGTAGTCTTCATCTTCATCGTCGTCGTCCACTTCGGGTATAACTTTCGGAAAAGCATCGTCAACGAGTGTGAATGCCAATTAGACACCCCTTCGATGAGGCAAATTGACTTACCTTCGAGGTCATCCTCGGCTGAGGAGAGAGGACTACCTGTACTTGCCACAGATCCACCGTAGCCTGGATTATCGCTGTCCTCCAAGAGTGAAATAATCCAATCACTGCAGTCAAGAGTATTGTGGGCGTTCGAGCATTTGTCCAGCCATTTTGAGTGGACCACCTTCTGATTGATTTTTTTGTCAAGCAAGGCTTGTCGCTCCAGCTCACTTTGCGTGTATCTTGATTCAGGTCGATCGTCCGACCTTGGAAAAATGATTATATCCGATCTTTCCAGCTCGCATAATCTATGGCCAAGATCCTTCAGTGATGCAGGTCAGCTTATCATTCTGTCCCATAGAGAGCCGAAGAAAGCTATTCACCTGGACTACGGAGACGTAAGGTAAAGAAAACGCTTCCTCAAAAAGATGAATTTGGAAAACTCGCTTTTGGTCGATTGAAGGGCAGCTTGATCGCCATTTCCACCAAGGAGTCGATCGAGCTATGCATTCATGGACCTCAGCGGATTTACGTAGAATCAGATAATTTCAGATGCTCACCTCAGCGTGGATGTCGTTCTCCCATTGCTCATCATTGGCTTGTGCGGAAGCAGCGGAGTTGGGACCACTGGGAACGGTCAGACCAGTACTGATCAAGTCTATGGAAGGGGGTTTCGATTTGCTGGTCTGGGCTTGAGCATCCGAAGCATCACTGAAATAAATTCAGCAGACTTTCAGCGATGCACTTGATGACAGCTCGATGAGGTAATGCAATACAGTACCTACCTTTCATCTTGTATCATTGGCATTTCCACTGCGTTCTCCTCGTCAAATCCTATCAAGTCGATATTATTCAGTTCTTCCAGTCCTCCCCTAGGTGAGGAAATGATCGATCGCAAATCTTCATCCGTAATATCGTCTCGAGGCTCCACATCTTGCCTCACTGGACCCGTAGTCGAGGGTCCAGCAATAGGCTCAGGAGTGTCGTCCTTCGCTTCAGCTTTGACCGCGATTTGGGATCTATCAATACAAAGAAGGCCAGTGAGCCATAATGTGCAAGCACACTTAAGGGATCGAGGAGGAAAGATAAGAAAGATAAGAAGGGTAGATGGTGGATATGACTTGCTACATCCCGTTGATGCTCACCTGATCCTCATTCCTGCATATCCATACTTCCCATACCTCCCATCCAAAACCCTTTGAGCATCAATACAGTTCCTAACCCACTCCATTTTCAAAATCACCTCCTTTCGCCTCCCATCATTGCAAGTATTACCGAATCGTTCGATGATTTTGGGTATTGTCCAAGGTACGATCCCGAATTCGTACTCATCCCATTCCTCAAGATCTGTCAATCCCTCAAGGGGGATCTCGATTGCCAGATCGTTCCTTGAGTGATCGGAGTCCAGGAGTTCTCTGAGGTGAGTGGGATGGATGAGGATGAAATCGACGTTGTATGTTGGTGAGGGGAGGATCTGACCACCTTGATACTGTATCGCAAGTGGGTCAGCTGAGTACGCGGTACCGTGATACACGGCTGTTGACCAGAATCAATGAGAAGTATTCGTCGGGTTGCTCATAGGGGGTAAACAAGGAAAGACGGAGAGGAGGAAGGGAAAAAAAGAAAAACATAACTAGACTCACTTCAATATCACTCTTCAAATACCTGATATCCTTCTTCCACCCTTCCTCGGCCTGACGCCCTCTCTCTGCGGTCTGGTGGCAGGGAGCAGGTGAAAAGATGTAGAATCGCTTTCCCTCGAAGAGTAATTCCGACATTGTTTCTTGAGAGATCGTGAGGAGAAGGACGGGAAGGAGAAATGTCGAGTGGATACTTGACTGATGGGGTCAGTGGTTAGTGATTGTTCGAATCAAGTAACAGAGAATCTGATTGACGAGGGTTGTCAGCTGGAAGATAGAAGGTAGGAAGATGGAGGGTCGAAGAAAAAAGAAGAATAGAGGAAGGAAAAGGAATGACCGTTGATCTTGTTCATATATGTAGTATAGTCGATCTTCCTTGATTAGTATGAGCAGTATGAGAAGGATGAGTGTACTAAAGTATGTCATATTTAACACCAAAGGTACCCCTTTGACACGTTGTTTATAGATACTCATAACACCGAATCAGGAAAGATATTCAATCGATTGATGATTTGATCATCAAGTCATCCATCAAATCTCCCCCACTCTCGCCCACTTACCCTGCGATGTTCTCGATAAAATGATTCATCCGATAGTACTTGATGATTAGTATATACAACTTACAATCAAAGACATGATATACAACCTGTCAAATGTACAAATCGTGAAAGATTGAAGACACACAAGATTGTCACGAGGTAGGGTGAATATATACCCGATAACATCCAATATCCAACATCCGTTATCTATTCCTCCGACACCCTATACACACACTTCATCCCCTTTCATGACTCATAGGTGAAGGAGTGATCATATCCGTATCCTCATCCTGACCATGATTATACATACGATACTTGTCCCACGATAACAATCGATCAGCCTCGATACAGTCATTCACCCAGTCTGCCGAGACGACCGCTTGAGTTAGATTGGGCAATACCTCTTGCAAAACATCCAGATGCTCTGCATCAGTGGGTGTCTCGGCAGGTGAGAGAGGGAGGATATATATGGTCGCTAGAGGCTTAGACACGATGATACCTCCGCCTGTGCGCTAATCCAACAGACTGCATCAGTTTGATAAGGTCTTCTGGCTCAAGATGGAGTCAGGTGATAACTCACAGTAATGACCATCTCGATAAACTTCCTTTCCCTCACTGAGCCTGCCACGTGAAATCCCAATGGTAATATACCTCTAGAAAACACGCCTTTATCCTGCTCCACTGGTCTACGATCTATATGCATATGAGAAGATGAAGATGGAGTATCGACGTCGAAGGGGTTTCTTTCAATCTGGTTCTGAGGCGTCTGCGATTTGGCTTTGAAAGCTGTAACAGGAGGTTGAGGTTGAGGTGATGGACTACTCGTCGTTGCTGCAGCAGGATGATCATGTGAAGCAACGTTTGCTGAGGTATGCGAAGCTATCAGAGGAGGGGTGGGCGGAGGAGATGTATTGATTCGAGATTGAGGTAGAGAAGGAAGATCAGGCGTATCTGGTCGAGCGTCTTGCTCAACCTCGACCTCCTCCTTGATGATCGGTTTGATTTCCTCGTCTTCGACCATAGAATGCATGATATCAGTAGGTATCTGGCTTTCAACCTGTGTAGCCAGTTCTTTGCTACAAATCAACGTTAGATCAGCTTGCACGTATAGTTCAAACGCAATTAGATGAATGCTCACCCTTGGTTTACAGACTGCGGTAGAGGATCGATAACTTCTTTTGACGATCCGCTATGATCGGTACTTTGTGGGTCCGCTCCTTGGTCAGATGAAATATCACTAGACCCCTGATCTCCAAGTCGGCTGGTAATCCTAGCTCAGAGTGGTAAAGCCATCAGATTATCATTGTGACCACTGGTACTACTTTGCGGTACAAGCGACAAAGAACCACCGGAAGAGTTGGACCGTCTCATAAGGCTCTCAAATGGATTTGGCGGGACACCCGAGCTCGAGGCGGAAGGAGGAGTGGGCAATGGCGGAGGAGGCGGTTCGCCCCATGGAGTGATATTCACATGTGAGGGGTTGTGCGTTCCTCTGCCAAACAATACATCTGTCAGATTTGTGCACTATCGACTCTCCACTGCGCCCAGTCGAACACGGCATATGGGATCCAGATTCATTTCCCACTGTAGCCTCCTGCCAGGAGAGGACAAATCATCAACATAAAGCGGACATAACTCACTTGATCTCCCATCCCCCATACTCATCCCCCCTCCCAACAACCCTATCCTGCCTCACACACTCGTCCAGCCACTCCTGCCTGAGCAACACCCTCCTCTTACTTTCCAATGCGACCTGTCGTTACTCTACGGGCACTTCCCCAACGATCCTAGCGGAATACCGAATGAGATCATTATCGGTCCAATCTTGCTGATGCTCTAGCGAGATCAAATTGGATTCGCCGATTTGGATTTGGAGGACGGCGGTTGGGGAATAGAAGGGGTGGAAGGGGATGATAATGTGCGTTGTGGAAGGGGATGAGGGTGTGCGGGAGATTGAGCCGCCGTGGAGCTATCGGTCCAGTCAGCTTCTCGTGTTCTGACAGAGACTCAAGGAGCTTCTTCACGGCGAGAGTTGAGCTCAGTGTCAGGAAAGCGACAGACTCACCTGAACGACAGATATTAACCTCTCAACCTCCTCTTTCGATTTCCACTCGTCCCCCTTCCCACCACCTCCAGGAGAATGTACGTACACCGTCCATCCCTTTAAGAAGTGACTCCCTGTAGACCGTCTTCTCACCATAGTCATACTTGAGTTACCCGTACCAAGCGATCTCCCAAGACTACGAAAAGGTGAATTATCATCTTCACCTCTCCCTCGTTCCGCTGCTATACGCCTTTCCAACTCCGATGCCCTGTCGGTTCTCTGCGTATCGTCATACTGAGATTGGGGTTTTCTCGGCGATCTTCTCCGAGGTCGACAGGGAGGCGATCTACTGCGTTCTCTTCTTTCTAACCTATCTCTGAGGGAATTAGATGGAGGTGGTCTCTTTCAGGTGAGGATCTCCGTCTGAAGAGAGGAGGAGGGGAGTAATGCTGGTTAGTTGTATTGTGAGACCGCGAAGATGAAGCTATAGGTATGGGAGGTAGTGGAAGGGTGTGGCTGGATGAAGGGGGATGTATACGATCTCGGAGCATGGTTGATCAGGGGGTGAAGGGTAGGGGACGAATCAATTGTTGATAGATGGTGGTCCCTTTTCGGGAAGTTTGTACGAACCGAGTGATCTCTCCCTCTTCCTTCTTCTCTAGGCATGAGATACGAGACAAAGACGCAAGTTATCAAGTGTAGTATGCTGGAGAATGTCAATCTAACAACAACACAGTATCAACATCGTTCAACTGTTCAATCGCTCGAACCTTTTGTTATTGTTTTTGTTCGGAACAACATTTCGTCGATTCCGTCGGAAGATCGACCGTATTACGTACCACCAGCAGAAGTGAGATTTGATCCCGCTTTTACCTGCTCTGCCGACTGGGTCTGCTGTACATTAAAGCTCATTCGCATCTCCATCTGTTTTCATCTCCATGCTTTGTCTCTCTCGGCTTCTTCACATCATCAAAAGATCACTCACCATTGAGGGTTCATCAGGTGTGATCTGGTCGAACAGTAGCTACTCCCTCCTCGTCAAAAGGCACCATGCACACGGGTAAACGTAAAACCCCATCATGGGCATCTACGTCCCCTCAACCTCAAACCAATGGGAATGTTAGAGCGTCAAGTGTGGGTAGTGTGAAGAATGAGCCGGGTATAGATGGAGATAGCAAAAGGCTCAAGCCTAGTATGTTGATCTTATGTCATATCATATCTGATTGGTACAACATTACTCTCGCTCGTGGACTGATATGTATCCTTGACCCGAGCTTTACTGATTTCGTGCACATGGGATTGTAGACATACCCACAGGTGCGGATGGTCGACCAATCTATTCAGCAAGTCATGGGATGTACAAGGACGTTAGGACTGCTGCGCTGGATCTGTTCCATCAGCTCAAGGTGGATCTAGTTTATCCCTCAATCTAAAACCTCTCCAATATCTGTGTCATACGTTTGGCAGATCGTGATTCATTATGCTGATCCCTAATGCTATGAACGTAGCGAGCAGCGACGATGAGTTACCACGATGCATACTTCAGAGTACAGGAGACATCCCCTGGGCTAGATGCGACTGCTGCCTTGGAGTTGTTGAAAGGTATGGATAGGGTGGATTTTCGAGAAGTCAATAATGTATTTATGTATATTGTGGGTTTACTCTCCTTAATCCCACTTTACTCTAATAATCTCAACCATATACATCCGCTGTCAACTCATTTGATCCATTCTCATCTTCTAACCCTCGAGTGATTTGTTAATTGTTAACTCCCCTCGCCCACAGCCCGACCTAACCCTAAACACCCTTCCCGAACTCCGCTCTCACATCCGTATCCACTCGACCCCCACTTCCGGCATCCCCGTCAAAAACCTCCGAGAGGCCATGCCGAACGGTGTTAACCCGCTGGGCGAACTGGAACAAAAGGGAGAAGTACTGATCATGCGAGGTCTGACGGGACACTTCAAGGATATACCTCTTCCCAGATTGGGTCGGAAGAATTTAAATGGGTATATGATTAATGATGGTGGGAATGCGAGGTGGAAGACTGTTTTTTGGGATCATGAGCGGGAGAAGGGGTTGGCGGGGAAACGGGTTGATGATGGTTAGTCCTACACTCCCAAGCTATGGATATCACCCTGTAGAGGAACACATCCCTCTGCAATATCGTCAATACACTCTCCCTCGTTCCATGATCTCCACTCGTCTCAATGACTGGAGCAGCGCTGATCAGACTTTTACTCTGACCACAGAATTCATCTTCTCGTGGGCGGACGTACCGATGGCTGAGACGGATGATGTGACTAAATTGTTAGCTGAGCGTGAGTTGATGACAGAGAAAAGAATCTCACACGGCATTCAACTGACTGTTCTGCTTTAACCTCGTAGAGGAACTCACTGCGTCCTCTGCTATACCCGCTCCCACAAAGATCGCCCACGTCGCACCGGTCAAGAAGAAGAAGAAGACCACGAGGGCATTGAAGATCACCAATACGCATATGAAAGAGCAGGTGAGTGTCGTTCCTCTTCCTGATCACATCCTCTCTAGCACTCTTCGTCATTGTCAATGCGGTGTATTTCTATCGAGTATTGTCTATACATACCGTTCACCATACTAACATGCATGTTATCCGTAGGGTATCGATTTCTCGAAAGATTACGAGAAGCCTTCATAGCATCTTTTCTTTTTGGAAGTGGTCTGGCCAATCCGTGATGACGTCGTAGGGTTGTTGATACAAAACGTGGCAGATTGAGTGTTGATATGGTTGAAACCGTACTCTGTGGCATTTATTTTTGGGTATTGTTGTTATTGTTTAGACTGTGTACCTTGTACATTACTCATGCATGGTTGTGCTGTTGTACCACCTTGTCATGCATACATGTGTACCTGCATATACATGCTCATGCATACCATCCTATATCATAGTAACTTGGCACGAGTGTGGTGATACACGCTACAGTGTTATGAGAAATGCCACCGTATGCCCATATTATTGTGTTTATTTGTTTTTGTTTTCGTCAATTTGGCATCTTTACCCTGAGACTGAGAATCAGTCAGTTCGATTCCAGACAAATCGTATACATACATATGGTTGATCATTCTCATTCTACCTCATACTCATACTTACTTGATCGTTGTAGTGCCCTCTTCATACATACAAGAGCTTGCTCCATCCTCCTCTTCCTATCATATCCACACTACTCTGCATGGTCAGAGATTCAATCTGTTACTTTGACCACCTACCCACCCTCCACCTTTCCAACGATAAACATCGAAACATCAAAAAACTCCCTTTCTTTGTGTTGACGTTGACTTTGCCCAAGCCCAACCTTTGAATCCATCCCACCTTATCTGTCTCATCGCTCTCACCTACCTGTCGTCAAAAACACTATTCCAATCATCTCTTGTATCTCCAAGACCCAGAGGAAAACGGTAGATCTCTCTGTTCACTGTGAGTTACTTCCCATTGGACGAATATCAGTTTAGTGGAGGTTGGTTGGTTTCCATTTGGGAGAAAGGAAAACGAAAACAAAGCCTCCCATTTGGGGGGTATATCTGAATCATCTATCTGTTGTTAGTCTTTCCGATCGTCCTCCCCTCTCCTCTATGCTTGTCACCTGCGATAATCCTATAAACCAGACATACTTGATCATGCTTTATTGTAAAGAATAGCTAGACTGCAGGACTTATTAGCTAATACATCTTGTTTATTCGTAGTTCTTCTCAAGGAAGAAGAAGAAACGTTCCGTCCTACTTCGCCTGCCTCAAGATGCCTCCTCCGAACAAAAGTCTAAGTACCTCGGTACAGGTAAGTCCCACTTATCTTCCACATCAACCTCCAAACAAATCATAACAAAGCTGACTTGCCATGAAGTCACCACCAACCCGAACATCCCCTCGTAAACCCTCCAACCCCTCAACTTCCATCAACAAGCTCTACCCCACCCCACTATCAATGTCCCCCTCGACCTCATCAAGCATATCCATATCCGTATCTACCTCCAGCAACGCCCCCAACGGCAATGGAATCGGATCATTACGATTCCCACCCTCATTCGACCCCAATCACCCTTCTTCGTCGAGATACCACTCTACGACCTATACACCATACTCGCCCTATCGGCCAGGGGAGTATGGGCGGTCCGAAAGGGGTTTGGCAAGTGAGAGAACCAAGATTGAACGGAAGCTATTTGACGATGATGAGGAGGAGAATAACAATGATGAGAATAAACATACATTGGATGAGATACAGGAGGAAACGAAGCAGGACAAGTTGATGGTTGATACGGGTAACAAGAAGGAGGGGAGTAGTCCGCTGGCTCCTGCTTTTCAAGCGAAGATGGTATTGAGGAATGGGGCGAGTATCGACTTGATCTCTTGGTGAGTTGGTTTATTCCCTTATCTCCTTCTTTCCTCTGCTCCTCATTGGTGATAAAAACACATCCCTCCCACTGCCCTTAATTTGTCCCCATCTGCACACCCAAACCACAGGGTGTTGATCAACTGCTCACATCTCACTCTAGGCTTCGTACAAACTTCCATCATCTCCCACCGCCTCACACAGTCCTCACGCCATGTATGCCACTCAACGGTATCCGACATCTACTACTCGAACGATTTCCCCGAGCGCCAGAGGTCGAAGAAATCTCCAAAGCCGTCTTGGCTGCTTTCCCGCATTCTCAATGGGACTATCCAACCGGTACCTCATGCGAACCACCCAACATACGCGGACTGGTATGGCACGGTAAAGACATAACAGATGAAGATGAGATGGATCAACCTGTCAAGCCAGCTGCTCTCAAAACAACAAACAACGGTCTTAATGGCTCCTCATCCAAGAAACTCAAACAGAGTCAGAGTCAGAGCCAATCGAGATCACCCACGCAATCTACACTGGTCTCTCCCATATCAAGCTCGAAGAGACAATTACCCGATACGCCTGCCACTCGATCTGTCCTGGAGGAATTCGCTGAAATAGCTACTTTGGCAGATAAGACCCCAACCTTAAAAGCTAAATCACTCCCTGATGGGGATATCGATATTGATGAGGGTGAGATCGAGGGATATCAATTGGAAAGTAAGAAACGGCGTGCAAGTCAATCACCAGAATACAAACATCGTAGAAGAGCCTCCACGCCGGATAAGTTACATGGTCTGTTGGCTGCTGCAGAGGCAGTCGAGGGATCACCTATAACCTCTGTACTCAACACCACCGGTCATTCACATGGACACAAGCGACGAAGGACCATAGGAGGATTCAGCTCTGCCAAAGAGGTTATGTCTTCTTCTCAGAGGAAGTTAAACAGATTATCCAGAGGTACTTTGTCGCCTCCTCAAGCTATGACAAAGTTCTTCTTACCGCAAGTAAACGAGGATATAGATTACCTCGTACCCCTCAACGATACCTTGTCGAACGGTACGGGCGTAGCAGCAGAAGAGGAAGATGCCATTTCGACGAGTCTGAGGAAGGCCCCCAATTCAAGTTCGACAAGTCAATCTTCCATCGTATCGTCCATCATCCCCACCTCCTCTTCCACCATTCCTGGTAATACTTCTGGTAGCACTTCAGGAACAGGCACAGGGTGTTGACAACAATGCTCACATGACTCACCGGCTTGTAAACCCCTTCCCATCCGAGATCACACAGAATCTGCCCCGGATGTATGGCTACAACTATCCCAGATTACACCATCGATTTCCCGAGCGCCAGAGGTCAGAAGAAATCTCAAAGCCGTCTTGGCTGCTTTCTCCCATCTCACTGGGACCATCCACCTAGATACCCATGCGAAACATACGCGGACTGCCGCATGGTCCGAGTAACAACCCGATAACAGATCTGAAGATGGTGGACTGTCCAACCTGTCAAGGGAGCTGGTCAAAACAAGAAACAACCGAGGCTTTGGCTCCTCATCACAAGAAACTGTCAAACAGAGTCAGGAGTCAGAGCCAATCAGATCACCCACGCAATTCACAATGATGTTCTCCCAGACTCAAGCCTCGAAGAGACAATCGTACCCGATGGAGAATGGGTTGAATCGATCTGTCGATTCGGAGGAATTCGCTGAGGTACGATATGCTACTTTGGCAGATAAGACCCCAACCTTAAAAGCTAAATCACTCCCTGATGGGGATATCGATATTGATGAGGGTGAGATCGAGGGATATCAATTGGAAAGTAGAAACGGCGTGCAAGTCAATCACCAGAATACAAACATCGTAGAAGAGCCTCCACGCCGGATAAGTTACATGGTCTGTTGGCTGCTGCAGAGGCAGTCGAGGGATCACCTATAACCTCTGTACTCAACACCACCGGTCATTCACATGGACACAAGCGACGAAGGACCATAGGAGGATTCAGCTCTGCCAAAGAGGTTATGTCTTCTTCTCAGAGGAAGTTAAACAGATTATCCAGAGGTACTTTGTCGCCTCCTCAAGCTATGACAAAGTTCTTCTTACCGCAAGTAAACGAGGATATAGATTACCTCGTACCCCTCAACGATACCTTGTCGAACGGTACGGGCGTAGCAGCAGAAGAGGAAGATGCCATTTCGACGAGTCTGAGGAAGGCCCCCAATTCAAGTTCGACAAGTCAATCTTCCATCGTATCGTCCATCATCCCCACCTCCTCTTCCACCATTCCTGGTAATACTTCTGGTAGCACTTCAGGAACAGGCACAGGGAGTGGACGAAAAGTCAATGAATTACCTACAGAAGGTGACGCACCGGGATACGATTGTAAACCGCCTTACCCCTATCATGAGATGATACGACACGCGATTGAATCTGCCCCGGATTGTAGGCTACAACTATCCCAGATTTACAGTTCCATTGCGGATAGGTTCCCGTTCTTTAAGACGCTGGATGAGAAGAAGACGGCGGGTTGGCAGAATAGTATTAGACATAATTTGTCGCTGAAGTGGGTTTTGATTTTGTTCTTTGTTCTCTGTTCTCTTTCCATCTTTACTTGGTAGACCACCACCTAGATATATCCCATGGGTCGCATCTCCTTCTCTAATTGATAATCAGAAGATACAAAGCTGATATTTGCCTTTTTGCACTGCCGCAGAAAAATGTTCGTCCGAGTTAACAAACCCGATGGAACGCCCGATGACTCTGGTGGGAAAGGAGGTTGGTGGACTGTCCAACCTGGAGTACCCGATGAGGGACGACCTGGTAGGAAGGCAAAAGCGAAGAAGGCGAAAGCTGAGGCGGAAGCCGAGGCTGGGGTTGAGCCTGGACCTGGAACTGAAGTTGGAAACACTTCTACCGATAATGTCGATAACAGTCTAGTGCAAGGAGAGATTCAGAAGGATAACTCGGATATACATTATCCACCTCGAGGAGAGGCGATGGGTTTCAGATTCGACAATGATGGGTTGTTACCTCAGACTCAACTTGAGATTCCTCCAAGGATGGATGAGAAAGCGAGATCGTTACCGATGGAGAATGGGTTGAATTTGACTCAGGTGTCGATTCGGGAGATTGATAATGGGATGGGGATGAGGTACGATATGTAGTCACTCCTACTTCGGTTGGAGTTCTGCTTCATTCCAGTTCAATTTTCATCTTCGCTCGATATCTTTTCGCGTCTCATCTTGGGCTACGGTTACCGTCTTGTTGTGATTTATCATCCTATCTTTTGAACTGTTGGAAATTGGAGATGTACTGTAGTTGTTTGTACAATCTTCTTCTCTTCTCGTTTCTTTGTCCTATCGTCAAAGCTTATAACGGAAACAAACATTTATGTTGGTGGGAAGGAAGGAAGGGAGGAAGGGAATAGATCAGATCTATATACATATCTTGATGGAAAGGATATAGCAACGGGAAGGATTGGATGGGATATGGAATGAGAAGAACGAATATCTATGAAAACATAACTATATAAATTTTACGGTATTTTGTATATCAACTAAAAGAAGGAAATGAAATGAAATGGAAGATGAACATCCATAAGCAACGGGGGTCCGATGGTACAGCAGTGAAAATCCTGAACAAGTCTGATATGAGATCGAGACTTTGAGACCTTCTTTGAAGATGGTGTATCGACTGCTCAGTGAGTCATCACCAATAATGAAGTGTCGCCAGTCACTCAATGATAATGTACGTTTCTCACTTGATGTGAATCATCATGGAACGAGGGGAGAGAGCAACAGAGCAGAGCAGAGCCAAAGGATGGTTAAGTGACTTGTTACAAAAAGGCAGCAGAAAGAGGTCAGTGCGTGAGAGTGATATATTTGATTATGAGAATACTACTGTATGATACAGTAGCCACACACAGAGGGAGGGTGAGGGTATATGAACCACCCAATCATTGCATTGCATTTCATTTCATTTCATTTCATTTCTCTTCCTCTTTCTTTCTTTCTTTCTTTCTTTTTACTTGACCAAATCGAACAACTTGAAACACCGACATCAATTTTTCTCATACACTACTCTTCACTCACTATTTACCTCGCCTTCATACGCTATACCAGACTTTCCCCTTCCAAGCTCACCCTAACATCCACTTACACGATTCCCCACTCTAACCCCTATCATATCCTCTTGATACATTACCCCCCTCTTTCATCATTGGAACGATTCAACTCCCAATATCTCCTAGTACGAATCGTCTCTCATAAAGCTACGTTTATATTACACCATGCCGAATAAGTGAGTATCTTACCCTCCCTTCTGCCACTTCAAGCTGACTTCGTGATATCTTGATCTAGTCATCCTGAAGGTTCCAGCATCAAGCGACCCATCGTGATCGATGACGAGGTTCAAGTCAAGGTTGAGGCATCAGCCGTTAGTCTCGCCTTTTGACGCCTGCACCTTTCCACCTCTGACCTTCATTCACGATATTTACAGTACTGTGTGTGGCGGTTTGAAAGTATTCGAGCTGACGTGAGATCCTACGCAGTCATCTAACTCATCAACTTCGGTAGCCTCGACCCTTCGAGGTGACCCTCTACCCGAAAAGGCCGATCGACAAAATGTCAAGCTCACTGTCGCAGGCTTTGGTCTGCAGATCTACTTGCATGGGGAGGCAATCGGTCTCAAGGGGATTGCGGAGGTGAGTAACATCGACTGATCACCTCTACGTGAGCGAGTATTGACGATCAGTAAAAGATGTTCGGTTGCAGAGTGGTCCCCCTCCCTTCCGCCGATGTGATTGTGCTCTTTCGAAATGGTGATGACGACAATGACCCCCTCCTCACAAAGGATCGAGCCGAAGATCAAATAGTCAATGAGGCCCCGCAAAGGTGCTCAGATCGTGACTTCTCCATGGATCGATAAATTGGCCTTCACCGGAAAGACACCTCCCTATCAGCCATATCAGATCAAACTGCGTCCTTCGCCTGAGGAGACTGGTTCAGAGCAAGACCGACCAGGTGAAGGGACATCAACTGCATATACAAGAATTGGCGGATCGAACCCAAACGACCACGCTGACGATCAAGGTCCCAGGAGATCTAGCCGACCGCTAAAACGGGTACAGTTCTTTGACGAGGAGGGTGAATCTGCTACGACACAGACATCCCATAAGAGGCGAAAGACTACAGGAAGTGGTAGGAAGCCTTTAGGAGATTCTTCCGGATCGAGAGAAAACACAAGGAAAGCCGTGAGTGAGAACTTGTTCATCTTTCGATTCCAGTAAATCGCGACATAGAAGTTGACGAATTTGTTTCAATGACATAGGGAGATGGACCGCAGGCTCATCAAGTCGCATACATCTGCAAAGCCATCCAAAGTAAGCCTCCCGGACCCTTAGGTCCCTTCCTCAAGAGATTACAACCTGAAGTGAGTGGCATTCATTGCCGTATGTAGCTGACAATATACATAGCTTGGCGTCACGTCTTGGCTTGAATTTCATCATGCGCACCGAGATCCTGTCAACGAGTTGATGACGAAGTGAATGACGGTCATGAGGATAAGTGTCGCTTGATGCCGATTAGAGTGGATGAAGATTAACGATATAATTTGGCTATGGTTTGTAAACTAAAGCGAGAGAGGTCGGGAAGGTTATGATCAAGTATTGTATATGGGCAAATTCATTTTGATATCACTATGTATGTCATGATCCGAGTTCGATTCCTATGATCAGTATACCAGCGCCATATCTGACAAGATGAGATCAGGTGAAAGTGGGGCCCAAGTGGGGGAGCAGTCGACTGACCGGATGGTACTGTTGACAAAACGGGGTCAGTCCCTCAACCCGAACGAACAATGATATTGATCCGTTTTGTTCATCTTTCTTTCCTCCTACAGTATCTTCTGCGCGAGAGAGTTTCACCGAATATATGCCCAGTCTGTACTCTTCGCTCTGACCTCTCCTTGACAAGGCAGGTATGATCGTACTTGACCACTCGCTTGATCTGACCGCAGACATGCTTTGAGATAGAGGGCAAAGCTGATATCACATCATCATGCACAAATACCACGATGTAGTTTCAAATTCAGCAGGTGAATGAACAGAAATTTTTGCTCGATACTGTGAAAAATCATTGCAGAAGGTCGTATTGATCGTATGGCTGGTGGTTTGTAATGGGAAGCGACGAGTGGCCGATCATGGCGCGTTCGCTATGAGCCATGCACCAGCAAGATCATCGACTGAAATCTTGAACGGCGATGACGCTGATAAGCAGTCTAGCGGAGAGAAGCGGAAGACTTATGGTCACTAGATTTAAGCCGCTGAGAGAGATAACAAGCAACAGAATGAATCGCAGAATGAGAATGGCTTTGGTGCCGAGCACGATAACGAGCATTGGATACAGTAGATCGGGGCTTATAGCGGTACGTTAGCTGTATGGTCCATATTACTCCGAGGTATTTAGTTGAGTATTCATGATAGTCCAGAACATCGAGCATGGGGCGGGTGTTCGCTGACGAAAATGAGCGGCAGGAGCAGAGGAACAAGGTTGATATGAAACTGGTTGGTTATTGATGATATGCTTTTGCATATATATATGATCTTGTTGTATAGGAACACCACCATCCATGCATTGGCTCTGAAGAGATAGATGGATGGTAAGAGTATAAGAGTGGGATGAAAGTGGGATGAAACAACCGATACAGTAGTTGGTTGTTTGATGATGTGTTTCATCTCTAAGTTACTCGTTATTGTCCATCCCTCATCTCATACAGTATTTTTTGGGTGTAGGTGGTCTGTGCTCTTGTACACACGGACATCAAAACATCTCGTATATGCACATGCATAAAGTACCATACAATGCATACATTGCTCTACTCTTCTCTTCCTTCATCTTCTCATCATCCTACTGTACATTCAACTGCACTGACCCAACACACCGACCAACTTCGAGACAATGAGATCCCCACCGAGATCAGGATCAGGATCATGGGAAGATTACTATTCCAACCAACGAACGTATATACCACCCTCATATCATGGGGGAAGACGGAACCAGTTCCCTATGCCCAGTCCGATATCAACTAGGGGAAGGGAGTATAGTCCTGCACGCAGAACCCCCGTTCCATCGTATTCGCGCAGAGAAGATGAGAGGCATGGATCACGTTGGAATTTGTTCGAGGAATTGACATTCTACGTCCAAGCGCGGGAGGATGAGAGCCCTAGGGAGGTTGGGGAGAGGGTGAGGTTGATGGAGAGGATCAAGGTGGGTTTTCGATCTCTTCGTCTCTTGTCACATGTCTCTTCGACTTCACTTGTCCCGTTAGTCCATGAATTGAGTTATCTGATTACCTCTCCTTCTTACCACTTACATATTATATCTCACCAAACATCAAGTCAAGCTAACACCCCTACTCCACCTCGCAGTCCCATGGAGGCGCACTATCCAAAAAACCAAACTCAACCCACGTAACCACCATTCTCATCTCCCTCCCTACCTCCTACCCTAGAAACACTGTCCTACTCATCGACACCTTTACGTCAAATCGTTTACCGGAAGTAGGAAGATGGACGACGAGAGATGTGATGCAGCATCTCGCCCTGCTTTCTTTCGAACGTGCGTCGGAGGGACAGCGGGGTGTGAGAAAAAGGGTATTGAGGTTGGAATGGGTTGAGGAGTGTTTGAGGAGTGGGAGGGTTGGGGATGAGAGGGATGATTTTGGGGGATGGGAGGTCAAGTGAGTTGGATCATTTTGTCATAGACTCATGATTCGCAAGTCATTCTTAGACGATGTATGAGAATTGTCCCTTGGCTAATATATGTCATTCACAGAGCAACGCACGACCCAGAACGAGTCAACGACATCAACACGCACCGACGATCGCTTGATAATGCTCCAGTCGTTCCGGATAGCCCTCGCACACCATCATTACCGCCCTCACCTACTGCACGGCAATCACCTCCTCGGGTTATACAATTACCTGAGGATCCAAGGAAACTTCTCAGGATGAACGCTGAGAAACCTAGACCAGAAGAACCTGCCAAGACGCCAGAGGACCTGCCCGCAGAAGTATCGTCGAAATATCAAAACAACGGGGACGGAGATGGTCCAAGAAGGGAGGATACTTGGAGACCATGTGAGACGATATCGGCTCGAGATCAAAGGGAATATGACATCCAGGTGGGGAGATCAGAATCATTTCAGAAGAGGCATGATGAGCGAAATGACAACGCTGGCTTGAACGAGGGACTGCAAGTGGGAGGCATAAGCTGTGGGCACTGCGAGGATGATGTGATGGGAATGGAAGATGCTCAGCCGGAGGGAGAGGGAGAGGGCTCTAACCACATGAAGGCAGAGAACAGCGCACCGAGGGACGTGGTGACAGAACAATCCGACGGGCAAGTGGATGATAAGGGAGATGGAGCAGAGACCAAGGACACCGCCAAGGGTATTGTCGTAGATTCAGACGAGGAAGTGTGAGTTTAGATCCTTGCGGGGGAAACAAATCACAATGAAAAGAGCTAACTGTTTCTTTCTTCCTTTTTTCATTGTTCATTCCAGTAAGGCCGACATCAAGCCAGTCATTGAAACCAAAACCGCCTGTTCAAGTGATGGAATCACTCATTCAAGCGACAACGACGACAACCGACGGCAAGATATACAAGCTACCGTTCGCCTTGCTCCGATGACTGATCCCACCGTATCATCTACACCGAGTCCAGCTCGATACACATCTACCGCGGATCGTCTACATTACATTTCGAGAGGTACCTCTCCGATCCCTCCTCAACCGGTGGTAAAAGAGTCGGCCCAAAAGGTATTCGCCAGAGGTGTATTACCTCTCACATTCTGCGTACTTGGATCAGGAAGGGAAAAGCGATTTGCGGAGATACTAATCAGGGTGAGTATTCATTTGATCTGCTATGCCTTGATTTGGGCTGTCGTTGACGTTCCACCGCACCGTCTACAGGACAATGGTGGTGGTGTCCTTGCAGCCTCGACGTACGCTACCATCTTTGTCCTTCCCCTCTCTCCTACAGACTCATTATATGATTATCCCGAGCAATTGGACGTGGTAAGAGGGGTAGATGATCAGCCTGGGAGAGTGGCAGTATCGGTAGACTGGATCGAGGGATGTGTTTCGCACAATACGATTATTCCGATCGAGGAGTATCGAATGACTCCAGATAGGGAGATGATCACTCCTCCACCTAGTGGTAATTATGCTTCATCTGAGAGTGGATCGAGTGGGGGTGGGAAGAGGAAGGGTCTTGAGGGCGAGGAACAAGGGAGTCAGAAGAGGAGTAGGACGTAGAAATGAGAGTTGTGATAGGATAAATTGGTTCTGTCTCTGGAGAAAGGCACCCTTGACAATACTAGGCCTGGCGGGTAAGATTGGGTACTGGCTCATTGAAATTATATGTATGTTATGTGCGGTGATATCTGGATATAGGTTTTATATGTATGTGTTATGCTATGTTTACCTTGACTCGGCTGGGGATGGAACCAAACAAACAATCGGATATGGAATATAGCTTAAATCTGTCACCCATTTAACAACACCAGTTGTTTTCGCGTATGTAAACAAATTCGACTTCACGCGTCTTCCACCAGAATCATGTCAACAACCATCTTCAAGTACAGCTAACATATACATTACTATCATTACCATTCACATAACCCTCACTCGAATCGACTCATAAGCAGAGCTGAGAGACCCGAGCTGTCAGAGGGATTATCTCAAATTGAGGAATTTTACGAACACGTACCATCAGCGAGAGGGGCCGGCACAATGAGGATAGAAGAGCTCATTCTGGATGGTATGTCTGCTTCAGGATTGAAGTATCTGTACGTCGTCATTCTGACCTTGATATCGTCTGTAGGCTTCAAGTCATACCCAGTCCGTACGACTATATCAGGTATGTCTCGAGTGACTGGTCAACATCTCAGAAGCGCTATATTGACGATGATTGCTTGTTATTTGGACTGCAGGGTTCGACGAGTCTTTCAATGCTATCACGGGATTGAACGGTTCAGGAAAATCGAATATTCTGGATGCGATATGTTTCGTATTGGGTATAACGAACATGCAGTCTGTACGTCATCTTGCCTCTCATCTGCTCCCCTCTAAATGTAAAAGGACGGATCGCTGATATGTCTTGTCGTTGGGATAGGTACGAGCGAACAATCTGATGGATCTGATATATAAGAGGTTAGCTACCTTTTTTTCCCCTTGGAGGCAACCTCAGCTGACGAGTGATGGTGTAGGGGTCAGGCAGGAGTGACCAAAGCGAGCGTGACGATAGTTTTCAATAATCAAGATAGGAGTAAATCGCCCTTGGGTTTCGAGAATACACCGCAGATAACAGTTACGAGGCAGGTGAGTACTCCCATCTCTCATCAGTCATCCCCAGCTGCACAAGACCTCTATCAAAATGACTGATGTATGAGACAGTTTCCTTGTTGTGTCTCACGCTAACGCATTTATTCGACAATAGATCGCCGTCGGCAACATATCAAAATACCTCCTAAACGGACACAAATCCACTCTCCAAGCTCTACAAAACCTCTTCCAGTCCGTCCAACTCAATATCAATAACCCGAATTTCCTGATCATGCAAGGTAAGATCACGAAAGTGCTGAATATGAAACCCGCCGAGATACTGGGTATGGTCGAGGAAGCAGCCGGGACGAGGATGTTCGAGGAGAGGAAGGATAAGGCTGTTAAGACTATGGCGAAGAAGGATAAGAAGGTTGAAGAGCTTGAGAGTGTGAGTTTGTCTTCCGATTTCCATTGTTCCTTCTACAGATAGAGATGATATTCGTTGATCGTATCTGTCTGATATCCTTGAAATCGAGCTGACATTCTCGTTCTACGTTATACAGTTACTCCGCGAAGAGATTGATCCCAAACTTGAGAAGTTGCGTGCGGAGAAACGAGCATATCTGGAATATCAGAAGACCACCTCGGAGCTCGAACGACTCACTCGATTAGTCAAGGCATACGAATGGACCATATCGGTGGAGAAGGCTCAGAAAGCAGCGGAGAATCTGAAGTCTAAACAGAGAGATATCAAGGTCGCCAACGAGGATGTCGAGAGAGGCGGAAGGGAATGTCAGGGGATGGAAGAGGAGCTGGACGAGATTAGAAGAAAGAGAGAGAAGGTGAGCTGAACCCCAACATTCTCGTGACAATGATCTGCAGCTGATATGATTCTTCAATTCGAGCAGGAGATGGCGCAAGGAGGAAAGATCTCTGCCTTGACCGATGCGGTGAACAATCTCGATAGGGAATTGGTGAAAGTCAAAACTCAAATTGAGATCATAGAAGGTACTTTGAAGGATGACGTGAAACGGGTGGATGGTGCTAAGAAAGCTGTCAAGGAGGTAAGTTGTGATCGTCCGACTATTGGCGGGTGTTTGCTGATGAACGATACTTATAGACCGAAAAATCACTCGAATATCGACGAAAGCAAACCACCAAAGATGCTTCAGCATTCGCCGACCTCAAGTCAGCTTACGATGCAGGACAAGCTGAACTAAACAAGCTGGAAGAACTGCTTCAGTCACTCATCACCGGTCTGTCGTCCAACAAAGAGGACGACGAGAATGCTGGAGGATACATGGGTCAATTAGCCGAAGCCAAAGCGAGATTAGCAGCAGCTGGAACAGAGGCTGAACAAGCCAAAGTGAAGATGGGATTGGCAGAAAAGGAAATCAAAGAGAAAGAACCTAGAGCCAAGAAAGCTGAAAAGGAAGGTGCAGGGTTGATCCAGGAATTAACGAGTAAAAAGGCTTTGGTGGAGAAGTTGCAGAAACAGGTTGAGAATGCTGATTGGGATGAGAACAAGGAGAGAGAGTTATCGGAAGGTCAGGCAGAGCATCAGTCCAAGATTACCGAACTCATGGAGGTAAGCTTTATCACCCTTAATACTCTTCCCGAAGGAAAGCATGAACTGATTGATGATTCTTTCTTTGTAGCGACGGGATACCCTCAAGTCACGACTCGCCGCCATCGATTTCGGTTATTCTGATCCTGAACCCAACTTCGATCGAAATAAGGTGAAAGGTCTGGTAGCTACTTTGGTAGACTTGGACCAAGCAAATTTCAAATCCTCCACCGCGTTGGAGATCTGTGCGGGAGGGAAGCTTTACAATGTCGTTGTTCAAGATGAGAAAGTTGGTTCTCAGTTACTGGAGAAGGGGAAATTGAGGAAGCGAGTTACTATTATACCGTTGAATAAGATTAACGCTTTCAAGATGTCTGCGGAGGTCAGTTAGCTAATTCCGTCCTTAAACTCTTCATGATGGTTGGCTAACGCATATCCCCAAACATAGAAAATCGCTTCTGCTAAGCAAGTTGCCCCTGGAAAAGTGAACCTTGCACTTGATCTTGTCGGATACACAGAAGACGTATCAGCAGCTATGGCCTACGTGTTTGGTGATACTTTCATCTGTGCCGACAAACAATCCGCCCAGGCAGTAACATTCAACAAGAACATTGGCGTGAAATCTGTAACCCTTGAAGGAGACGTGTATGACCCTTCCGGAACGTTGTCGGGAGGATCTGCACCTTCCTCTCAAGGTATTTTGATCAAGGTGCAAGAGTTGAGGGACATCGAGAAACAGATAAACCAACATAAGAAATCGCTCGATGAGATCACGAAACAATTGAACGGGGCTAAGAAGGTAATTGACCAATTTAAGAAATATAAGAGAGAATTGGACCTGAAAGGGCACGAGGTCAGGTTGTTGGAGGAACAGGTCAATGGAAGTAATGCTACCAAGGTGAGATAGCTGCCTTGCGATCATCTATGCGAGGTTTATGTTACTGATTGAGATGAGTACTATAGATCGTTGCGGAAGTTGAAACTGCTAAAAAGCTTGTGACTGAGCTCAAAGAAGTGGTCAATCAGGCTAAGGAAAAGCAGAAACAGGCTAGTGCGGATGTGAAGAAGTTGGAGAAGGAGATGGCCGATTTCAAGAATAATAAGGATTCGAAATTGAAGGAAATTAAGGTGAGCTATGGTATGCGGCGTGACTTGAAGGAAGCGATAGCTGACTCTGCCGATGACACTAGGCGGACATAGCAAACAAGAAGAAAGAGCTGGGAAAGAAGACTACTCAGGTCAAGACTAGGCAGAAAGAGGTGCAGACTGCTGAGCTGGAGCTGCGTGAGTTAAGTGGCAAGGAAGATTGATATGGGAAACTGACGTGGCAGTGTAGAACAACTTGAGAGTGATCTGGAAAGTGCCAAAGCCGAGGTCGAAGAGGCTCTTGCTGCTCAGGAGAAGACAAAGACTGAGCATGCAGAGTTGAAACAGACTTTGAAAGCTCAGCAGGTAAGTTCACCTCTTCGATGGTATATTGAATCATCAATATCGCCGGTCGCATAAGTAGGGCTCCGAGCTTATATATCTACTCTACTTTCTAGGCCGACTACAAAGCAGCAGAAGCCAAGCTCAACGCTGAACGAGCCGTCCTCGTAGCATTCGATAATGAGCTGGCGGATCTTGAGCGTGATTTGAAAGCGAAGAAACAAGAGATAGCAGATGCCGAGTTAAAACTGAAGAAGTTAGATCATGATATTGGGGTTGTGGCTAAGGAACAGACGTCTGCGGAGGGCCATAAGGAGAATTTGGAGAGGCAATTCACTTGGATTATGGAGGAACATCAGTGGGTTGGCCCTTTCCGCATTAAGCAGATTGACGAGGGACGGATGAGAGTGCAAGGAAAGATGGAGTGTGCTGATTGATCACGTCGACGAACAGGTTCTTTGGTAAATCCGGTACGCCATACGATTTCCACGGAGTCAACCTCAACCAAGCTAGAGATCAATGTCGTGAGCTTGAGACTGCCCAGAAAGGACTGGGTAGAAAGATCAATACGAAAGTTATGAACATGATTGAGGGGTGAGTTGTGTTCTTATTATATCATCATGCAGTCAATTGATCTTTCTTCGAAAATAGGGTGGAGAAGAAAGAACAAGCCTTGAAAAAGATGATGGCCACTGTTCTGAAAGATAAATCGATGATTCAAGATACGATCATTGAGTTGGATAGGTACAAACGAGATGCTCTTAAGAAAACATGGGAAATGGTCAATGGGTATGTTTTTTCTGGTTTCTTCACAGGCGTTAAGCTGTCGTGTACGCTCTATGACCCCTTAGCTTATAGTGCTTTGATATAGCGATTTCGGACTAATCTTCGAAGAGTTACTGCCTGGTAATTTCGCGAAATTGCAGCCTCCCGAGGGACAGGATTTGACGGAAGGATTGGAGGTTAAAGTGAGATTGGGGAGTGTTTGGAAGGCCAGTTTGACGGAATTGAGTGGTGGGCAAAGGTGAGCTTAGCAGATATCCCTTGAAGACATTGAATCTCTAATATCAATGCGAACGGTATAGTATGCCACAATACTGATTTTATACACTTGATTGTAGATCCCTCATCGCCTTATCACTCATCATGTCCTTACTGCAATTCAAGCCCGCACCAATGTACATCCTCGACGAGATCGACGCGGCATTGGATCTCCAACATACTCAACATATTGGTCAATTGTTCAGGAACAGGTTCAAAGGAAGTCAATTTATTGTGGTTTCGCTTAAGGAGGGGTTGTTCACCAATGCCAATGTGCTGTTTAGGGCTAGGTTCAGGGATGGAACAAGTATTGTTGAGGTGAGTTTGGGTATTTTATATTAAACATGGATAGGAGTTGTAGGGAAAGAAGCGGCGAGGAGTCTCATGGAAAGAGAAGGTTGAAGATTCGAGGGCTAACCTTTTTGGATTGTCTTAGCGTACCGAGCGAAGATCGAATAACACGTTGTACACCACTTCTACCGAGGATAAAGAGAATTCTCAGGAGACTTCCACAGCTGGGGGGAAAGGTAAACGTGCAGGCGGTGGTGGGAATGCGAGATCTGCTTTGGCTGTGAGGTAATGCTTCGATGGGATCTTTTTGGGTTTATAGAGTATGATACCAGTATAGTATACATGTGTTGTACATTATTAGCTATGAATGATATGGATGTTTCTTCACCAATACAACATACATATAAAATACCGAAACATGTCATACGTTACTCCTTCCTATACCCACCTGAGAGGATGTTATCACCTCTTACCTTTCTTCTTCCCCTTCTCCTTCCCCGGAACCACCACAATATCCCCACCCTGACCACCTTCATCCCCCAATTCTTTGACTTTAATCCCCGCCTCCAGAGTAAACATCAAATCCCTCACCGTCTCCTCCAGCCCTACACACTCACTTTCCTTCTCCTTCAACCGTTCTTTCACACCTTCCAACTGACTTTGCAAATTCGTCACCTTGTTAGATAACCCGTTAGTCAAAGACTTCTCACTCTCCAAACTCCTCTGGAGATTCCTAGATAGTTCGACCGCCTTTAGAGCTTTACTCTCAGCCTTTTCTCGCTGTTTCTCAGCATCTTCCAACTCCCTTAACCTCCCTTCATTCTGCTTTGAGGAAGATTCAAGCTTCTCCAGACGATCGAGCAAAGTGGATTGCTGGGATTCGTAGTGATGTCTCATCGATTCCAACTGGCTTGAAAGGAGATAAGAATATTCGAGAGTTATCGATTCGATAGTCGACATCTTCTCTACGTCCCCTGAAGAAGGACCAGCATCATTTGAGGAGAGTGATGTTCGAGCAGAGGAAGCTGGTGTATGGGCAGTACCATTCTGTGAGACTTGATGGGTAACGGTACCGCCCAGTGGGAGTGGTCGGGAGATGGATGTGACTAGGGAGGACGCTGAGGGGAGTTCAACCAGTTTACCATCTGAGCGTGATTGGATGAGGCGGTGGACGTAGCTGAGTGGAATCGCAGAGTCAGTAAGTCCCTGTTCAAGCTGCTATGTCATCTAAAAGAAGACAAGACAGCACGGAGCATGATGCGGCGTAAGTATGACACTATGAACCCACTTATCACCCTTATAATCCCACACTCTCTGCGTCTCCAACTCCATCGCCAGCACATGCCCACTTTCCTCCCAATGTCGACGGGCATGCCCCTTGGAAGGCTCGTACCGCCCACACCCGACCGTCCCACACACCACGCAAATCCAATTATTCTCCGTGGAATCGCACATCGAGCACTTCGTCAACCTCGTTATCTCCCTTCCGTCGCCATTCCTATCTCTTCCTCGTCCATTCGAGGAAGAACCGTTCTGGTTGGATGAGAGAAGGAGATGCGATAATCTACATACGGGGCACTTCGAGTCACCCCATTTTCTCAAACAATCACAATCGAAGGTATGTGCGCAAGGCAGCGTGACTAATCCAGTGATTGTTGAATCCAGCCTTTCAAGACAGACTGGACAGGATGGTAACTCGTATGTACTCAGTGTATCTACCCCTACACCCTGGAGTAAACCTGGCAAAGCTCTTGCTCTTGAGGAATAGACGGAAGGGGGGAAAGCTGGGATGGCGATTGTAGTGGAATGGACTGATGACGAGGAGGGTTTATCGAGTTTGTGTAGGATTAGATGATGGATTCGGATGGGATGGCATGTCTCGCGAGGATCGAGGGTGGAGAATGCTTTGCCGGTGAATATGACGGAGAAGTCGGATGCTTGGAGGGGGTCTCGGAATTTGAGGAGGACGATGGATCGGTTGGGGGTGGTTGCTTCTCTGCGCGATAGGAATAGAATATCAGCACGGAACTAAGATATCCACCCCTGTCTCGTAGCTTGAGCGATGCGGCATGAGCAGTTGACATGATTGAGCACAGAGTCCACGAGCAGAGCAAGTGAGAATTCTACACTGAGATATCGCCAGTCCAAGAAAACCGCCTAAACCCACCGTATCATCCTAACTCCCTCCAACGCATTCCCCCACCCACCTATAAACTCCAAGAAATCCGCAGGCCTCATCCAAGCAGGCACAGCAAGAATCGCAATCAAACTCCCATCTTCCCCCTCTGCCTTCTCCCCTACCAGATCATTCTGCAATTGAGGAGTCTTACTACCCTCTCCAACGGGGTGAGAATCGATACTAGCGATAAGGGATGCAGGCGGAGGATGTTTGAACAAATGTACCACTCCTCTACCTAGCTCTGATATTCCAGAGGCGAATGATGAGTCCAAGATATTTGGGCCGGTAGAGTGGGGCGGAGTGGGGTAATGTGCTAGGAGGGGTTGGAGGGATAACTCGTCGGTACTTGGAGGTTTCTTCGAGGATGATGGAGAAGGTTTAAGGGATGATCCGGGGATGGTACGTGTTGGAGTGACAGGATGAGGCTTTCGTCTAATCTGAGGAGCCGAGGATGAAGATGAACCATGTGTGGTGGAGGTTGTGGGCATCTTGTCAATTGATTTCTCTTGGGTGAAGTCCACCCAATCTACGTCGATGTCTCCTAATCGCCAGTCTTGCTTTTGGGCTTGGTCAGAGTCGGAAGAGTGGATGGCTATTATCAGTGAGTACAGGTGCGATGGGATGGGGAGAGTCATGTTGACATGATTGCTTGTTTGATTGGGTTAGTAAGGTAAAGAGAGATATACGCAATTGACAGTCAGCAGCGGACTGAAGTTGATATTGGCTTTACGAGAACAGAGTGGCAAACGGTCAGATCACGTGATTTTTTATCCCACCTTACTCGAGAGATAAGATAAGTAGGTATCACAATGCTTATGACTGCTTCTGGACGACCGACAAAGTATACATGATCTAGTGAGGACTATAAGAGGATATCAGAGCTGCTACAGACCCGAAGAAGTAAACAACTCAAACCAAAATGACCGAATCGCAATGGCTCAAGCTATTTTAGGAATGTGGCAGCCTCCCTGCATCTCGAATGAATGGCGAATTCCCATTCCGACCGATTCGCCTTGTTAATGCAGAATAAGAGTTCGGCAACTGAAACTGACTGATCGACCAGCACATCGTCCTTGCCATCACTCCTTCTGTTTGTTTGTGCATCTCATGTGTCCAGATACATAAGGTCAATCTTGCCATTGTCAAAGTATCAATGTTCCTTCTTCATTCATTCGCTTTTCATTCATTTCGCTCTTCCTCTTACTTTACTTTAATTCGATTTCGCTACTCTATTCTATACTACTTACTTCACACGACTTTTGAGCTTCTACGCATCATTTCAGATCCACATTTGATTCGATCCAATACGAATTTGACCTTGTCCACTTTCTATTTCTTATCATCAACCAACTCTCTCTTTTCAGCTTCAAATTCCACACCCCCACCATATCCCACCCTCACACTCTTCTCTACTCTCAAACACCTAAAAGTCAACCAGAATGGTTCTAGTAGGTCTCCTCCCCATCCTAGCCCTCGCAGGCCTCCAAGCAGGCGCTCTCCCTGTGGACTCTCCCCCTCCCTCACCAGCCCTCTCTCTCCAGGGAGGAGGATCAGCCACGTTCTCCCCTATCCCCACGTTTTCTCCTCAACTCAACGTCCCTTCACCGACTTTCCCAAGCGCACCAACTTTCGACTCCCCCTCGAGCTCTGTACCCGAGGTGAACCAAGATATCTCCGGAGGGGGAAGATACACCCCTGACACCGGTTCAGGCGGGTTCAGATCAGGCACAGGAGTAGGCCGGGGAAAAGGCATGACCAATGCTGAGCGTATGCGAAGGGGGTTGGGGATCCTACCTCCCACAAGACGAATGAGCGGTAAGCCCGCTAAAAGAAGCGGGATACCCACTTCAAATGGGAATGAGACGCCGGTGGTCGATGCGACGCAGTTCCAGTCTCCTAGTATGAACGATGGGGTGGTACCTACCCCTGAGGATGGGAGTATCGCTGAGACTTCCATTCCTGGGAATGGTACTGGCGATATCAACCCATCTCAGGATGATGGAGATGGAGCTGGAGCTGGAGATGACGACCAAAATGCCGATATCAATAATGGACGGGTCCTCGCGGCTAAGAAGTACGGTATGAGGATGATGAATCCTGATGATGGGAGTGATATGGGGTTGGTGACTGTTCCTCAGGGGGATGATAATCCATTGTGAGTGTGAATCCCTTCGTAAAACTATGTCTACCGTCAAGAGACAGATCCAAAAACTTTCCTTCCCATAAATGGTCAGCCAAAAAAGAAACATGACCGTCGGATAGATACGGTTTGATTAAAACAAAGAGCTGACATCACCATGCAGAGTCGGATACTCCCCCACCCCCGCATCCCCACTCCAAATGTCCATGCCCACCGATCCCTCGAACGGGCCATTCGCCATATCCCCTAATCCGACCGACGACGACGACTCGACATTCAAAGGTCCCAAAAAACTATTAGCGGCGGTCCCTCATCGGACAAGCTCTGATCCCTCGTCAGGAGATTTGGGGAGGGGTGATGGGAATTATGCGCCGCTGGGTATGGGGTGGAAGGGTGAGTTCCGCGTACTTTCTTTCTATTGTTTAAATCGGATGATACTCCTGTGGAATCTCTTCTGCTGTTACGAGCTGCAGGAACGCCACTTCACTTTCCAACCACATCCTTCACTTGGATGAGATGAGATGAGATTGTCGGAATATAAGAGCTACCAATTACTAATTCCTCTTCTATCCGTTATCACGCAGATACCTCAGGTCTCCTACACATAAACCTCCAAGCCCTAATCCACCAACCCACCTCAACCCTCTCCCTCCCCACCGACCCCTCTTCGGATCTTCCCATCCCCAATGACCCCACCTCAAATATCCCAGATACCTCAAACATCTTCGGCGCACCCAAACAGCTCCTATCCAGACCAGGCGGCTCTGTCCTCCCCACCCTCCCTGTGGACCCCTCAACCCTCTCCGAATCAGGATCGGGTCTACCTGTCGGCTCAGCAGATCCCACGAACCTTCTTCACGGGACGGTCTCCAATCTACCAATAGACCAAGGGTCCTTCGGTACTCCCCAAGATACTTTATGGACGGTCGATCCGAGGTCTGGGAAGTTGTTGGCGCAGTATGTTAATTCGGATGGTAGTGAGTTTTTTCTGTTTCCTCTCTCTCTCTCTTCTGGTCTGACCTGTCTCATATGACATGAGATATGGGGGGACGACTCGAGAGGAGATGTTCGAGGATCGTACACTGAGGCCGCGCATTCCTCGTAGACACCGTCCCGACGTATTTCGTCACTGGGGGTGAATGTTCCCATACAATCTGTTTGACAGGGGATGTACAGGCTTTCAAGGATGCTCAAGGGGATGGAGCGCATGAGGTTGTGAGTGAATTTGACCAATCTGAATGAGCCGACGATCACGAGAAAGGTGGCTGATCGTATTGTTCGCACTTTGTAGCACGTCCTGGCTGAAGCTCTGGCCGATCTGTAGATTCGCTCTGAATCAAGTCATGCAGAGAGACGTCATCTGGTTAGAAAAGATTTTCAGTAGATAAGATTATACCCCATAACTTCCTAAGTTGAGTAGGACCAGTCAGTAACATGGTACATAAACGTGAAAATGCATTATAGCTATACACATCTAATTCGATAATATACAATATAACCTCTTAGTTCCTCTTCATTCGTACTGGTCGTTCGAGTTGACACTACTGACGAAAGTGTTGTTTCTCTTTCCTAATGTATTCACCCTGTGACAAATGATTAAGCAACAGGTACAACATGTATCAAACCCTTCTGATGGATCTGCTCAGCCAGCGCTTCGACCTATAGTAATCAGATGAACCCAATCAGCTTATCATATTCAACAGTACGCTGTCCTGTCCAGGCAAAGAGCTCAACCCACCTTGGTACTAGTCTCCCTGATCCTATCGTCCCACCTCTCACTCCATAATCTAGGTTCGATCTCCTTCTCTTTACTTTCGATACCCAATCCTCCGGCCGTACCCTGCGCTTCGGCATCTGTATCGTGGGCAGTTCGAGATTCAAAGTAGAGGAGATGGAGGGGTTGATCGATCCATGCTCTGAGTCTGTACAGACGAATCCACCGTAAGCTGGGCTCTATTGCTCGATATACTATGACGACGAGGTAGCTCACCGGCCTTGTTCGATCATCCTGTTGATTAAACCATTTTCATCAGTACCCTTCACAATACTACGATACATAGCTCTGTTATAGCGAGAAATGAACCGAAAGATAAGGGATCGACTCACCTCCTAGCTGTATTCTCAGCTGAATCAGCATCTAAATTCAATATATTCCCCAACGCCTCAAAGCTGATATTATCGTAGACCTATGCGAAATATCCCCAGAACTCCAAATCAGCAATGATCTTGCCCGTCGATGCATTCCTAGCTGAAGAGATGGGAGACACCCACCTTCCCACAAGCATTGACATTATGTTCCCTCACCGCCCTCTCCAGCACCGTTCCTCCACCTTCCACTTTAGCCCGCTGATGTTCCTCCAAAGAAGATTCAAACTCCTTGATCTCCTCCTGTCGTACAATATACTCTAATAACATCTTTCGTAACATCGTTACCAGCGCAGGTGAGATGGAAGTATGAACTCTATCATCTCGGTTCAGGGCCGCAAGAACACGTGATCGTTGTGGGCCGGAGGGCGCGAGGATGGAGGTTGTGACTGCTGCTTTACTAAGGCCGAAATCATACCATTAGTCAGCTTATGCGACAGTCTGAAGTAACTTGTCAAAGAAGAAAAGCTCACAGCATCTGAATTCTATCTTCTTCTGCTACGGCACTGTCGAACGATACTTCGTGATACTTTTGAGCAGCTTCGTTGAATCTTGCTGAGAAGTCGAATAGACGGGCCTATGGGGGAATGAAATGTCAGCTTTGTTTGTCATGTTCCTGGGGCTCACAATATGTAGCTTACTTGAGATAATTTGTATGACAAATTCGTCACTTTATCTTTAGTAACGTGAATAAACAGCGAAGCTCTCGAGAAATGAGTTTGGGCCAATCCCCATTCCCCACACTGTGTCATAAAGATATATTAGTTATCGTTCTCGTCATGTGAATGGGAAAGGTCGAAACAGCTCACCTCGAGAAGTAATCTGACTATTTTCATATACACTGCCAACTTCTCTTCATCAGATATAAGCCTACGGTATATCGTCAGCTTTCGGTTGGCCATAAGCAAGCACATTTGAACTGGACCTACCTGGAAGTACCTTCCAAAGGAATCTGCATCAACGCTTTAGCAGCTCCCAGCCAATCTTCCTCTAATTGTAGCAGATGCGAATGCAAGTGTCGAAGTACTGTTGTCTACTCTCATACCTCATGTGAGCTGACATCCGACATCGCTTGTGAGAACTGTTCAGCTCACCTGCTCATCGCACCATCCACTCAACCCTCCACCTCCCAGCACTCCTTCAACAACATCTCGTCTAACTTCTTCTCCCTTCTCACCACTGAATGCTTCCTGTCCCAGCTCCTCAAGTCTTGGTTGATCATTGGTCAAATCTTCATCAAGAGGTAATGCCGAGGTACCCTTCTTCTCCATACTTGTCCCCGCACAGAGGGATATGACGTACGATCCCAATACTCTTCTGCCTACTACCATCGCCATGGATGTGGAGGTGGTGAAGTGTCGACCGAATGTGATGAGTCCATTGGATGAGGGAGGTGACGAGGAGAGAAGGGTGGTGAGTAGGGAGAGGTACGATTGAGTACGTTCTTTCTGGTTGCTATGATCTCCCTGTTAGTTCGGCTTGGGTCTAGGGGGTAGAGAGGGAGCGGAGACATACGAGATTGATGAGATTGAGTCGAGCTGGGAGGCTATGTCTGTATCTACGTCCATTTTGCGGATAGTGAGTCTGTGTAGTATACTGGGTTGAATGGGGGTTGAGAGAGGAAGAGAGAGAAAGCAACACGAGGAATGTTGATGATGAGAGGTTGATTAGACAGAGTGAATTGAAGGTGGGTTCGAGTGGAGGCCAGGTAAGTGGACGGAGATTGTTGACATGTCCATGTCGAGATGAAGTACGGCGGTGATAGGGAGTAAGTAATACGTAATCCGTCCTGTATCGTAATACGAATTACCCTTAAGCCCCTCTCCTTTACTCTCCTCTCTCCTTGCACATCACCACATCATTCACTATGATTCGCACCACATTGCACCCACCACGCTATGACATCCTCATATCATATCACCCCTCATAAGTAAACACCCTCTTTGATCCATCTTACTATCCACATCGTTATAAGAGTAGCATAGAGTAGATCATATCAGTCCAACTCTACACCAACAATCATCCGCAAAAGATCAACAAACACAAACACCACACCGGGCCGACGTCTCCACCTGCTTCGCTTCACCTTTGGCTCTCTTATCGTGCACTCCAGGCGACTTCTGTCTGAGCTGTGTTAAGGCATCCTCAGCGTAATACACTAAATAACATCATCAGATCATCACCATCGTCCAACACATCTAGTCTCTTGTCAGGATCATCTCAATTCGACTTAGTACTCGAATAGAACACGAAGAAGATAGACAGCCAGGATGTCCAATAATCTAGATAAGATAGTCAAGTTGGCTTGTAAGCCCAAGAATGCACCGCCGAAATCAAAGGTGAGTGTGCGGAGGTCCCCTTGCATCTACATTCCTTCCTCGTAGGAAGTCTGAGGTATAATGTCATGAGCTGTTCACTGATAACCTCTATTTATATATCACAGTATATCGAGTACGTCCAATCATCTGAATGAACCATGCTGCTCCCCCTCTCAGTGATACAACTCACATACCATCTTATCTCGTCTCTAATGTATGTTGTGCTTGCAGGGTGTTAGTAGCAGCGACGTACTCCGACGATGGATCTTTGCAAGATATAATACGTTCACTATCCCTCAGACTGAGAGAGGCCAATGCGGTGGTGAGTAATAACACTTTAATCATTGCACCGAGTTATCTGCTTTGACTAATGAGATGTTGGATAATTGCAGGTCGTCTTCAAAGCGCTTCTCACGATACATCAAATGATGAGATCCGGATCAACAGACCAATTCCTAGGTGCATTGGCAAGGCAGGATGTACTGAAATTGAGGAATGTATCGGGACAAGGGTTTGAGGGTGAGCCTCCATCTCTTACATCATCTCACCACACAGCCGTCCGTCGATATACCATATCGCATACACAGCCTCCACACTTGAGATGTTAATGAGAGTCCCCCTGATATTCCCTTCGTACCAGGCTTCCAACCTCCAGCAAGTCTCTCAGCCTACGCAGCATACCTCGACTCCCGAATCAAATGCTTCAAAGACCTTAAACACGATTTGGTCCAAATGCAGACCGAGTCGAACAGACGAAGCGAAGGATCTTCCGCTAGCTGTGAGTCGAGCTGGAATATCGATGTGACCGAATAGCTCATGCGATCAATTTTTGAAATATCCGCGATATAGCCAAAGCAAGGAAGTTGAGACACTTATCCGTGGAGAAAGGGTTGGTGAGGGAAGTCAAATATGTGCAGAAGATTTTGGATAGTCTGATTCAGTGTCGAGTGAGTTATCGCTGCCATCATACAATTTGAGATCTGCTCGTGCTGTCATTGAGCAGATTATATTAGAATCACATCTGCGATGTCCCATGCGAGAGGATTGACTGACCGACTGACTTCGAAAATCATCCAGTTCTACGACGACGATTTGCGAGATGAGAACACAGTACTAGCATTCCGCATGTTGGTCAAAGATCTGCTGGTACTCTTCCAAGCGGGTAACGAAGGGGTATGTAACATCCTCGGTAAGTGTTTTGTTTCGTTATGATCGCCCTAGTCCTATCAGCTCGATCACACACGCATTCTCCTGCGAATATACCTGAGCTGATATGTTCCCAACGATTAGAACACTATTTCGAGATGTCCAAAACGGACGCCACCGACTCCTTCGACATCTACAAATCATTCATCAAGCAGACCGACAGAGTGGTAGATTACCTAGGTGTAGCCAGGAAGTTGAACCATGTCGTGAACGTTCCAGTACCCAATCTCAAACACGCTCCTACGGGATTAGTGAAAGCTTTGGAAGAGTACTTGAACGATCCGAATTTCGAGAATAATAGGTTGGAATATAAGAGGAGTTTGGGAGTGGTGGAAGGTAAATCGGGTAGAAGTCCGTCACCAGCGGGTAAGTCGGCGATATCTCCTGTCTTCTGCCGAACGGCAAAGTGGCTAAGTGTAAGAATCTTGCCAACACAGCACCTGTGAAAGAGACCAAACCAGCTGCATCCTCATCCTCTGCCCCCGCTCCAGCTGTCGCTCCAGCACCTTCCTCCCCACCACCTGCATCTGCACCTCCAGGATCATCTCAGAAGATCCAAGACTTCTTCGACTCTATACAGACCGATCAACAACCTACCATGTTCGGTGGACCCGCCCAACAGTGAGCTGTTTCTTTCATCTGTTCGAAAGCCAGCTAACAATCTATGTGTCCAGGATGAACTACAACCAAATGACCATGCACAACAGCCAACAGTTCAACCCATTCCGTCAGTCAATGATGATGCCTCAGCAGACCGGATTCATGCAACCTCAAATGACCGGATTCCCTGGTCAGCAACAGCAACAAGGGTTCTTACAACCTCAACAAACGGGTATGATGGCGTTCGGCGGTGTTCCACAACAGCAGCAACAGCAAGGGCTCCAACCCCAACAGACGGGTATGATGGCATTTGGAGGAGGAGGTCAAAGACAATCGATGTTCCCTCAATCGCAACAACAACCATTCATGCAACCCCAACAAACAGGGTTCGTCCAACCTCAGCAGACTGGATTCGTTCAACCTCAACCGCAAATGCCTCAACAAACCGGATTCTTACAGCCTCAAGCTACTGGATCCAATCCATTCAGACAGAGTATGATGTTGAATACGTCCAGTTTGAACGGCTCAGCCGGAGGAGCAATGTCTCAACCTGCTTCTCCATTCGGTCATAATTCTACGGTTAACGGGTTCGGCCAAATTCAAAGACCCGGTTCCACCCCCGCCTTGAGCACTACCAACACAGCCAACGAACCGAAACCTCTCACCGCTCAGATGACGGGTTCCAAGAACCCATTCGCACCTGCTGGGGGTGTTGCTCCACCAGTGCCTCAAATGCCCAAAGGACCGACTATGAACGAGTTGTTGATGGGAAATATGAACAAACATCCGTCTACAAGTAACGGCAACTCGCCATGGGGTCAACAACAACCTCAACAGCAACAGCAACAACAGAATGGTGCCTCAGGGATGTCAGATATAGCATCAGCATTCACATTTGATTCGTCGAAATCTAACGGTAATGCGAATAACGACTTCTTATCGCAATTTGGCTCTGGGTCGATCAATACGAATGGTACAGGACCTTCATCACCTTCTTCAAACTCGACGAACCCCCTATCGCAATTCGGCAGTATATCATCCCAACCTACCGGCGTCACTTCCCTCTCATCCCAACCTACTGGAGGGTTCTTACAACCCCAACAAACGGGTTATGGAGGAAGTACAATCAAACCATTCAAACCCACTAGTTCGTTCGGATCACAACTCTTAGATAGCTTACCTCCAATCCAGGAACCTGGATCTACTCCGACAAAATCCCCAGGTGCGGGCGTACAACCTCAATCTACCGGGTTCCCCTTCTCCACTCAACCCGCACAAGGTCAGGGGCTAAGTCCCCAGATGAGTGGGGGGAACGCTCCTAATCCATTTAGACAATCGATGTTCGGGAGCCTTGGGCCGTCCTCCCATGGCGGAGGGGGGATGAACAGCCAGAATACAGGATTCGGGACTATGGGAAGTACGGGTGGAGGACCATTCGGCATGGGAAGTCCGTTTGCTGGGCAGAACCTCCAGGGTGGACAACAGCAGGGAGGAGGACAGGGAGGACAGCAGGGTATGAATCAGTTTGGGATGTTTGGGAGTGGTGGGCAGGGACAGGGGGGATCGTTGATATGATAGGATAGGCGTTGGGAGTAAGATAGGGGAGGATGGATATGCAAATTAGAATGGCCTGCTTGGTATATTGGTATATTGATATGGATATGGTATATGATATATGTATAATTCTGATTTGATAATATGAATTGGAATCTTGATATGATTGTTTGCGATTGAGGACAGAGGATAGGGAAGCGAGAATGATATGATGAGATGGAAGACGGAACCAAATAACACGACATGACACGACACGACACAAGCCAACACAACACAACACAATACTGTAAGTTAATCCTACCAATGCGCACAGACCACGTCGAAAGGATCTACTCTAGTCCTAAAGATGTAAGAGACCTGTGATATGTATGGTATTGTATTATGTCTCCACCCTAGAATGAGAGGCAAAGATCTAAACTCAGGTACGATCAAAATCAGGATCATACCGTATCAATGAGTTAAGAAGAATTAATAAAACAACGAGGATACAAGTTATCTGGACACCATCAATCGATTGGATCACATTATAGTTCTTTACTTTATGTACTGACAGCCATTCTCACTCTCCCTCTCTTGTTTCATTGGCTCGTCGCATTGACATTATTGACTCAGACGATCGTCATAAACCACACCTCATATCTCATCATCTTGTACTCGACTACAAACCTTGTACCTTGAAGAGCAGAGGAGATAGGGTGAAACGACATACAGTATCTTATCAATAACGAGACCTCTTCTCGAGTGAACGCTACTGACTCAAGATCGTTCTCATCCCTCTCCTTACATCTTACACATCGTATCACCCCAGAGATTGGACTCCGCGATAAGAGGGAGGGAGCGATGTCATCTCCCCCTCCAACAAGATTATTGTTCGCCAGTGAAGGATTCTACGTCCTCTCTCTTCATCTTGGGTCATACTCACCCTCGAACGGTAAGGATACCGGTGAAGATGAGTTGGACATGTGGGAACAGATTATCGTAAGTTCTCTTCTCGTACATATCCACCCTTTCTATCCAAAACAGTATGGCTGATGTGAGTAAGGTATCCTGACGTAGCTAAACGGAGGGAAATTGTACCCCTCGCCCACTCACCCCGACGTACAATATATCATCATACCTTGTGATCCAAATAGCATCACCGCTGCAGTAAGAGAGGATGGATTGACGATCACAAGAGAGCTTCAAAGATATTTGGGATTTGATCAGATCAATTTGGAGAATAAGGTGATTCTGCAGAGCGGGTGGATCAGAGATTGCTTAGACAGAGGTAGGATATTGAATGGAGGAGATGATTGGGGTGGGTGGAGGATCAGGTTAGTCAAAATGTATTTCTCAATTTCCTGTCATTTCGCTCGAATATGGCGGCGAGAAGTAACGTCCTGAGGGTTTACGAGCTGATATGAGATTTTGCTTTCAGCATTGGGAAGCCGAAATTGGCTAAAATGCAGGTGTATCGTGATGCTCAGCCAGGCCAAGATCAAGCTATCGCTGGATCGTCAAACCCTTCAAGAATACGAATGGACAGTGATAAGCTAATCAGTATCTATCCGAACTCCGCTGGTGAATCATCCTCAACTACAACCAACCATAATCTCTCAATTAAACCCAGGCCCAGATCCCGGTTCGTTGAACCTTCCATGTCGACAACTCATCCTAGATCAGTTCATGCTCAATTGCCTCAACAAACCAGTATATCAGATACCTCTACCGAGCGAAGATCTAGCAAACGACATAACAAGAAACAATCCCACCCGTATCCCATCGTTTCGCTCAAATACCCTGGGGTATCGTCATCGTCGTTCTCTAGACCATCAGCGAGGATCAGCCCGGGTAAATCAAGTCATACCACATCGCCCGATCGACCCCCATTTTCACCCGTACCTCATCCACCAATTGGAGCTCTACCAGCGAAGCAATGCAATAACAACCCTATGTATACCGAGAATAATGGTGGTCATGGCCCCCTTACGAATCACACTGGTTGTCCACAGGAGCAAGGTCGCCCAACGTACAATGATCAACATACTCCCCTCCCTCGAGATAGCCATACCTCGACTGATGTAACCAACTACTTGTTCGATAATTACAATGATAGGGATTTAGACTGTCTCGACTCGGACTACGAAGACGAATCGGATGATTCGGAGTTATATGTCCGAGCGAAGGGGTGAGTGGGCTACCATTGGTATGGCGGTATAAGTCAACAGTACTGAGATAATGCATGCATTTGTTTAGTAACAATCATTCACTCACTCCCGAGCTTATCTTCCAGAGAGATCGCAACACCAGCGAAGTTCTGATACCTTCCGTTGGGTCGGCAAGTCCAGAGATTCAAACACCTAGATGGCAGACTACCCTACCGAGGGTGCAGGAACAGCTTGCGTCGATCCGATCGTACTGGAATGAACAGTCTCAGAATATACCTTTCGGGAACGAGAACTCCGGCAGGAAAATGGTTGACCAAGATGGAGACTTTGCTATGGAGCTGTTCTCGAATACCGAGTATCACGAAACAATGCCACGGGATGGTTGTTATTCGGACCTCACCACAGTCGTGGATCAACCAATGCTGGGAATGGTGGATGCGGCCAACGTGATGAGACCAGAGCTGAGGGTCAAGGCTGGACAGACGAGATCGGTTAGGGTGTCGAATGGTATCAACGATCCCGTGCAGGCAGTTTCAAGCTCAGCTTCCTCAAGTAATTCTTCACATGTAAGCTTCATTTACAAGACACTGCTTTGTCAATGTTTACATCACTATATTGTATGGCGAAGAAAGTCTTGCACGTTTTTGCGTTTTGCCACCGCAGCCCCTTCTCTTGAGAGGGTCAGATCGAGTATTTTTGATATGCCAGACATGCACCAAAATTATGCTGTTAGCTGAAGGAAAGCTGAAAGTACCTGCTCCAGCAGCCTGAAGTGAATTGAACGCCGGTCAGGCAAAATATGAGGTGCAAGACATTGTATAGTCATGCAACAACTATTAAAAACCGCTTTTTTGCATCAAAATGAAGGTGGCAGAGCTTAAACATCTCTGCCCCCTTGTACCACTCTGCATGCATGCAGTGTGAAGTTCCCAAATTGCTAGCAGGCTGGTATTCAGGTGTCCGGACAAAGGTCCAACTACCAAGCTGACCTGTTTTGATATGTCATTTAGGCCAAACTGATGGCACCAAAAGAAGTCTCTACGGTGGCAAAACACAAAAACGTGCAAGACTTTCTTCGCCATACAATACCCAACCTACTAATATATCGTCTACTGCCCAGCGTCCTACAGCTTTCCCTCGAGATACTGCCCGTATTTTCGTGGACATGGTGATATACGTCAACACCCAAGAGCCGGATTTGGTAGGGCTGATCGAGGTCAGTATCCCTCGTCCCTTAGCCCTCTTCCAGAAAGATGAAAGTGCTGACTCATATCGCTGAGTAGAGTCACGGTGGACATTGTACCACAGACCCATCGCACGCCGACATCATTCTCTTTCACCGCGATCGATCCCTGAAAGACCTCTCTCCAAGGACCAGTGCGGAATTTAAGCTGTTCAGACAGGCTTTCGAAAGGGGTCAAAGAGTGTTATCGTCCCTTTGGGTGGAAGATTCCATCAAAGACGGATGTCTGCCCGATGACGGACCGTACTCTATTTGGTTATCTGAAGGGGACTTGCCTAAGCAACGGAGAGCAGCTATATTAGCTGAAGAAAGGAGGGTGAGTCAACTGCCTTCACTACTTTTGCTTCTAACTAATGTTGATAGATGATCTGATGCTTTGATGGCAACTCGGATGATGTAGCATGACATGCAGCAAGTCATACAGGCCCAGTCCGATACACTAGCTCGAGAGAAGATATTGGAGGATTTACAGATGGTAGCGCAACGCTTGTCGGCACGAGGGGATGCGATGATCAAAGAGGTTCTTACAAGGTTGAATGATGAGGCGAGTTTAAGACTTATGACTTGCTTAGTGGAGGTAGCTGACGTTTGAAAATACACAGAAACCATATCGTAGCTGGCCAAGCTTCTACAATCGATATCGAAGAGAAATCACAGCGTTGGTACATATAGCCGGAAGGGACAGGGAACGAGAGGATGATAGTCCGAACACGATCGGTCATGAGGCTGTTGAAGAATCTAGTCAGGTATTGGAGCTGGGGTCTGAATTGGGGAGCGATGAGGAGTATGATGGTGAGGGAGGGATTAGGAAAATTGGGGAGAGATATGAAGTCCAACTTCATCCTTGTCGATAGTCGTTTGTGAGACATTGGAATTGGCCATGGTGATCGTATTCGTGGCCCAGAGGTGTATATAGTCAATACCTATATATGTCTCATGTAATTGTATGTACATGTCCCTTAGATTGTAGATTGTGTACCGCGCCCAACCTCAGCGGGGACAATAATAACAAAGTCCGAAACGCTCGGATCAACGCGTTTTGGTTGTTCTTTCAGGATATGTGTATGATGTGTATGAGGACAATAAGCATTAAGTGTATTCCACACATCATAATGAAACATTCTCTGTTGTTGTTGTTCGGTTCCGAACAGCTTCTTCCGTGCGGACGAGATGCCCGTTTATCAGCGGACAGCGGACAGGAAACCTTTTTGTATACATCCCCTTTTCTGGGCCGGTGTGAGAGGAATATGTATTTTGAGGGGTTTGTTGATATGGAAGACTTCCCAGCGCTTGTTTGTGCACAGCAAGGGCGATTGCATATATGAACCGCCCTCTGGGAATACATCTTGACATTCATGACACTTCACCATCTAATCCATATCATTTCACACCTCAAGAGTAGCTTTCTGAATCCCTCTTATCACTAGAAACGATCTCATACATAGCCAGCATGTCTTCCCATTATGAGGCAGGCTTATTCGAGGGTATGGTATTCTACGTCCATTCCGAGGGGAGGACATACGAAGGATCAGGTAAACTACTCCTGAGAATCAAGGAAGAGATAATGGTTCGTTCCAGCCCAATTTCGTCTCCCCTACAGAACCTGCTTCGAATTGCTGATCGAAAACCTGAAATACATCTGTCCAGACTAACGGAGGCGACATCGAATATTCACCGGAAAACCCCTCAGTAACTCATATACTGGTCCCACCAGATAAAGAGATCAAAGCACGCGATTCGGACAAATCAAGTTTGGTGAACCTCCATTCTACCCGATTCCACAAATTTTGCAAGTACGACCTATATACGAGCTCAGCAAATAGCCAAGCCGAGATAAATCCGCGAGAATATCTAGAACCTGAGGATGAAGAGTACTTTATGGAAAGGGAGAATGAGCGTCAGGAGTTATCATTGTCAGGCGAATGGGATGTACCGAAACTGCTCGAACATTTCGGACAATGTATCTCCGCATCGACCTATGAGGAAATCAGAGGTGCTGAGAAGCCGGTATTGAGATATGGGTGGGTGAGGAAGTGCGTAGAGTATTCACGAGTGTTGCAAGAGCAGGATGATGATTGGGGTGGACAGATCCTGAGGTGAGTGGCTCGCGTTCCTCTCGGAAAACACAAGCAAGAAAAGTAGATCGCCATATGGTAGGCGAGGGCAGCTGACGATGCACACCAATCTAGAGGAAGAGTGTTGGAGACATTCAAAGGCAGGATACCCCGATACAATGCAGAAAATCAACCGCTCATGATCCAGGATACGGAGATGAGTGGTCGGAAGATAAGTCAGGAACATCTCGAATTCGCAAAGAACATGAATTCCGGCTCAAGACCATCGATATCTCAGCAAGCGCCTGGGCCGTCGAAATGCTATCAGCCTCGCGATCAAAGTCAAAGTCATGGGCACGCATCAAAATCATATGTGAACAGGTGGAACCACCTGGCTAAGCACACATACCCTCCAGTCAAGAATGCGCGACACTTAGAACCTGACATCGGTTCGACTACTTCTCCTAGTGAAGCTAGTTTGAGCTCAGTCGCATTCAAGGTACTATCCCCTGGCCAATCCACAAGCTTCCTCAATGAACCACAGCTCGGCAAGCCAGGATCACCCTCACATGCCAACCAGCAGGATGGTCAAAAACCACCCGACAGCCCCTTGACCCCATTGTCTCTTCAGCATTCACCTCCGCTTGCCCAAGCACACAGATCGCTGAGCAGCATTCCCACTCTGGCACCAGATCCACGAAAACCAGTGAAAGCGGTAAAAGTCGCAAGCGAGGGACGCGCAAGGCCCACCGCACCAAGCTCGAGTAGACCAAGTGGCGATAAGCTATTTGTCCATGATAACATACCACTGACATTTGCAGTGTACGGTGGCAACTACACTATGGAGTATTGCATCAAGGTGAGCAGTCACCCCTTTCAATGGAATAGAAGAGGCAAGAAATGCACACAAGCTGACTCTCGTTCTCGCTCAGGCCGGAGGAGGGTGCATCCTACCTCCCGATCGAGCTCAATATCTCATTCTCCCCCGGCCGCACGATCAGTCCGACCCCAAACCAGATTTAACGATTGAGGAAAAGCAGGTGATGAACGAGGTGGCTCAGAGAGGAGGTCGGCAGAGAGTTGTCTCGTCCCTGTGGATCGATCGATGTCTTAAGAAGCAGAGATTGAGTGCGTATCAGAGGTACATTATTGCCAGAGCACCCGTCGTGCCCAAATCGATACCTAGCCTGCAGGAGACGAAGAATGTAGGCGGTAGCCATGTTGCCGAGACTGCCAGTGACGAGACCGATGGCGGCGCGAATGGGACAGTCACAAGTCCAGGCTCTTGCGAGACCAATGCAAGGACTGGAGAGAAGCGCATGCGCGATTTCACCCCGCCGATGTCTCCTATAAGAAAGCGAAGGAAAGTAGAAGAGAATGAAACAGCACGGAGTACCGATGACCATCACGAGGATATGACAGAGGTGAGTAACTTTTGAGTGGTCTGCAGAGACAGGAGTGTTGGTTGGAGGTTGGGCGAAGGAAGTTGCTGATCACGGTTCAAATAAAGCATAGTCATACAGGTAGTGACCCCGCGGACTCTGAACCAAGAACACCGGTCCGTCAGCCTGTAAGAGTAGACGAGATCGAAGAGGGAATATCACTATTAGCAGAGGGACTGAGAGAATGGGACATGAAGGTAGCATCTCGGACGAGGTTTTTGTTAGAGTTCGAAAGGAAGGTAAGTGCAGAGCTACAGCACGGCAGGGTTAATGATAGGTATAGCACAATTATCAAGACTGGTTCGAGTTTTTCAAGAAACATGAGACGAAGGTGTTATCGAGATTTAGGGAGATGGGGTATACCTATTTGCATGAGGGGCGGAAGAAGGGATGCTGATGGTGGAAATTTGGAATGCACACGATCTCCAGGTGGATTATTTTTTCTGCTGGTTGGGTTGGAGTGGAAGTAACCCCATGTATCGTTGTCTTTCATGTTTGTAGTGACCTTGATAGTTGTATGTACTACAGTAGTCTTGATGTAACACCGTTGTAAGGTTGATAAGCCTACTCAGGGTACAGGTCTGAAACGTCCCAAACTTCTTTTTGTTCCTGTCCGCAAAACCAAGTGATCGGCGCTTGTGTCCGAGCATGATTTTCTGATTGTCTTATTGTTCTCGACCCTTTTGTATGTGTGATGTCCGGCTCAAGTGGGGAAACACAAGCATGGATACTGCTCCGCCTGTCCGTGTGTATACATGAGAGCGAAGCAGTGCACAATGTGGGTATCGAGGTAGCACATGAAACAAGGATTAATGACTGAGCGTCGAACATACCGGATAAGGCCCAAAGAAAAGGTATATATACCGATTCATGCTCTTTCCATCTTCTATCTCTGCATATACTGAAGTACATGATCTGGCTCATACTGTCCAATTATATACGCAATGTTCAGAATGGTCGACCCTTCTAGTATCTCCATGACCGCGGTGCCGTCGGCGACAAAGAGAATGAAGTTCAAGGATAATCGACTTGGTTTGTTCGATGATATGGTTTTTTACATGCACGATTTCAAGAGGAATTATTTGGGTGAGAGATGGCGTGAATTACAGGTCAGGCAGGATATACTTGTGAGTCATACCTTCTCATCCTATATCCTCTACTTCGAGGACATCTACCACTCGGAACACACGCGAAAGAGGAGAAACATGACATATCCGCGAATTCACAAGTATATCTAGCTAATGCGAAAAATGATATCCAGACAAACGGCGGACAAATAGTCTCCTCACCTACCGACCCAAGCGTAACTCACATCCTCGTACCCCCAGATAAAGAAGCTCGAAATCAGGACCATGGCCATTCGAGCATCCTCAACTTAAAGGAAATCCTGAATGAATCATACAATACCAAGACCAAGGAAGAAGTTAGAGTATGGGACATCCCCACGTTGGTACTGATCTTCGGGGAACACTTGAGCGAGAATATGGAGGTGATCAAACAAGCTGAGAAACCTATTTTGAGGTTCTGGTGGATTGAACGATGTGTTAGGGCTAGGAAGGTGTTGGGTCAGGAGGAGGGGGATTGGGGGGGACAATATATCAGGTGATGTATCCTCACTTCACTGCCTCCCAACGTTGATCCAGATGACCTCAATACCAGACTTCAAATCCTCATAAATCTCACATGGACATGGACAAGCGAAACTCAACGTTGTTAATCCTACAGTACCCGGACGACCTAATGCTGATGTCTGTCCTTGATATATTTAGAGCACGTATCTTCCCAGATATAAGCAGGTACATACCAGACAATCGACCTATCCAAGCTATCGACATGGGTGGACAGGGGGTATCAAAGGCACATCTAGACTTCGCGCGAAACATGAGCTCGGGTGGTACGTCGAGTGTAGGACACTCTGCACGTGTAACATCGGCATATCAACCTAGACCACCGATAGACGGTCGATCTCAGTCTGATTATGATATGAGAGATGACGCTATACCACCTAAAAGCTGGGCAAGGAATACACCCACCGGACCACGGGCTGGCTCATCTACGTCTTACCACGATCAACAAGACAAAGCGGCAATGCCCAAAAGCTGGAACGCGCTGGCAGGGGCTCTGACAACGAACAAAGCTCACCCACGACTATCCGAGCCGCTTAAACTTCTGTCTGGCTCATCAGAGGAGCAAAGCCTTACGGAACCCTTCGAATCCGGTCGACTAATCATCCGAGACGACTCACCTCTAGCGACTGCGGAAGTGGCTATAACCATGACGCCAATCTCATCGACCGAGTCGTCTCATCAAGTTAAGATCAAGGAGGTATCTCTGAAGAAACGAGATTATAACACCAATGGAGGACAGTCTCTACCCTCGGACCCACGACCATCCGCAAAGCGCAGGAAACTGCAAACTCCCATTGAGGAGCAACCCATCCCGCCAGTAATGCAGACGGAGGGAACGTCTAGCACAAAGCTTCCACGATCAAAGAGGGACGCTGCCACCTCTCCTGCGGTACCCGCAGTGTCACAAATCTCCCCAGGCCCATTAAGAAGTCCGAGAACGCAGGATCAGCGGAAGAGTAGCCCTTCGGTGAGTACGATGTCTAATATGTAGCCATTATCAAAACTCCGTATGCATGTTTTACTGAGACTGTATCCTTACCTTCGTACCCTACAGGTGAAACGATCGCAATCAAGTTCAAGTTCAAAATCTGTCACTCCTTCAGCAAGTGCAACTGTTGCTACGAAGCCAGATATTGGGAGAATCTTCGTTACGAATGGTAGACCAATGACTTTCTCGGTACATCAAGGAAGCTTTGCTACGGAGTTCTGCATCAAGGTATGTCCCAATCGATCTTATTTGCCCTTCACCTGACATGGTCGAGAAAGTTCTCGTACACACAAACGAATTGCCTTGACAAGACAAGATACAGGATTAACTCAAGTATTTCGCAGAGCGGAGGGGGTATGATCCTCCCTGTGGAATACGCCTCGACAATCATCTTCATCCGAAACACCACTCAATCACAGCATTGCACAGAGGAGGAAGAGGATATACTTGACGGTATTGAACTGCGAGGTAATTGGCAGGTAGCCCTATCTTCGAGATGGGTTGAAGATTGCTTGAAATATCAGAGTTTGATTCCTGAGGAGGACTACAAGATTACGAAAGTTCCTCAAAATCCGAACCTCGGCTCGATGACCCACGAACAGGATCAAGAACAAGCCCATGGTGCGATCGATGAAGCAGAAGATAATGACGACGACGATGATGGGGAAAGCGTCATCTTCGTAAGCGATAATAAACCAGCTCTAGCCACAAGACCTGTCGAAGGTATCGCCCGTACTCATGGTATCAAGAAACCAGGCATGCGCACGATGCGGAGACCAGAATCCAGTGGACAAAAAGCAAGAACGACACCATGGGTTGCTCGACAGCGAAGAAGCACTCCCGAAGCATCCTCCAGTATTGCCGGGACAAAGTCAACGGTGAGATGCGAGAGACCCTCACTCTGTCATTCTGTAATAAACCTGATTCCGCCATTCCGACTGACAGAACCATCTACCATATCAGCCCAGAGTCACGCCCCCCAAGAGCGCCGAAGCGCAAAATCAGGAGATCGATGATCTCGTGACCCTCCTGGTGGAAGAGATGAAAGAATGGAATCCCAGGAAAACACCACGCACCAAGTTCCTAACCGCTCTGAGCAAGAAGGTGAGTCATCTCTCGGTATGAAATACGAAATAGCACTACACACTGTGCTGATAAGGGGAGAATTCCTTTGGATATTGTAGCACCCCGACAGAGGATGGCTCAACTTCTTTAATCGACATCGATCCAAGGTTGGTCTGAGATTCAGGGAGTTGGGGTATACGTATCCTGGTAAAGAGGGGGATTTCCCGGATGAGGAGGTTGAGCCGGGAGAGGTGGATGAGCCGGGAAGCGATGATGAGGGGAGTGTTTGGGAGCCGTAGGCACCCTCAGCTTGACGATGGTTGGGTGGAGTGACATTGAATGGTACTTCGGGGCTTCGGGGTACTTGTATGGTTGGAAGGGTGGTGGTTCATGTTGTACTGCCCGAGATGTCATGTACAGTTCAGTATTGTATACGTGTATGTAATAAACATGTCCTAACAGCAGTGCGTTGTGTACATGCCTCTTACTACTCAAACGTTATTTATCGGTGTCAGATCGATGATCGCTCGACACTTCATTCTGTTGGATTTCTCATATATAGTATCTGCCCCCATATCAATACTCGATACATAAATCGGGGCGACCCTGGTGTGAATAAAGGTCAGCCTCTCATGCATTTTTCCACCCGCATGCATCTTCTTGACTGATGGATAGCATGTGTCATCTCAGTGTACCCTGAGGATGTATGATGTATGATGTATGATGTATGATGGTGATGATGATGATGATGATGGTGGGATGCATGCATTGATAGTCATGTAAAGGTAAAGGGTGAATAAGGTTTGAACTGATGTGTGTTTCAGTTGAACCTCACCCACTGCTCATGGCTGTATACTGTATAAATACTGTACATGAATCGAAGTACTGACACTTTCCCCTCTTTCATTTCCTTCTCTTTCCTATATCGTACATTCATCTACTCACACCGTTGGGTTAATCACATCTCATCTCAACACCCAACAAACGATCCCCCTCCGCCCCGACCTCTCAAGACAAGAACAACCTCGCTGCCACTTTCTCTTATCTCTTCCCACTCGCAATGTCACATTCCCCTCCCACCCTGTTTAAGGGACTTACATTCTACATCCAACCATTCTGCAAGATGTCTCAAGATTCGCAATCAGAGGTCAAGCAGCGAGAAGACCTCATGCGAGTTGTGAGGGGTGTAAGCGACCTTCTCTCCCAGCCTCACCCTTGTTCCATATACGGACGTTACGTGACATGAGCTGACGTGAGATCGATTTTCTCAATACTGTAGTATGGCGGCCAAATATCTTTCTCTCCCACTCACCCCGCCGTGAGCCATATAATCATAACCAGCCTCAAACCGTTCCCTAAAAACGAAATCATCACTATCAAACGAAGGACCGACTCGTACACTTACCCTCGACCACCTCCTGTGCGGATGTTGGACGAACACGGTTGGGCAGCTTTTAGGCTGGTAGAGGATTTTGGCGGAGTACTCATTCCCACACGATTTTCCGGTCCATCATCCTCGGGCAGGGACGATGGAACTGGGCATAGAGAGGAGGAACGATGGGATGGGCGGAGAGTGGTGCTCAAGGAAGATTGGCTGTTTGATTGTAAAGAGGAGGAGATGGTGCTGGGGGAATATCAGGATTGGAATGGGTGGAGGGTTAGGTGAGTGTATGATCCTCTTGTTCCATCCCGCTCCTGGATCTGCTACCATCATCTCATGGCGATGTATCTGGAGACGGGGGAGGGATTGCTGATGATACGCCGAGTGTGTAGGGCGAGATACGAGGACGCTGCAAGCCCATCTCATCTTGATCGTTCGTTCAGCAATAGACCTGTCGATGCTCAGCCTCTCAGAGCGATAACTTGGTACACCCCCTCGGAGTTTGATAATCGACCAACTCAACTACACAATCGAGGAAAAACATCGAACTCTGTGCTTAGCTGTCATCCCGTCGATCCGCCTCAACACACGAGATCGACCAGCTATGAGAGTCTTCTGACAGGCAGACACGATGGACTCGAGATACCAAAACCAGCTCCTAAGCACATTCTCCCACCTGATCCTAAAGTTCCTTGTCGTGGTACTTTCCCATCATCTACTCAGCAAAGGTCAAGCATCTCACCTCTGATCCTTCAGTCACCGAATCAAGATCCTTTGGAAGGAAGATGCGAGTCGCACAGTGATAGTGATTTGGACTGCTTGAATTCGGATCCGGACGATCAGGAATCGGGGAGGGATGAGATTGATACTGCTGTGATAGGCAAGAAGCGGTGAGTGTGTCGAATCATACAGTGGTGAACATGTTGAAAAGATACTGATTGTTCTCACTGCCATTTCAGACCACTCGTCATCTCACGAATGCGGTTCAAGAAACACAGAAAGACGGAGATTTCGAAGACTATGCCAAACCCGCTGAGACTGGATCAGCTTCCTTCGTACTCCCCGTGCTCAACTCAAATACCTCCTACTCCAATCTCAGCGTCCCGAGCGACAGATCCTTCAACTGCACTTGCAGACAATTTTGTTCTCGACTCGAACAAAAACGTTTTATCCACGAGATGTGCTAAACCCATCGGTATAGACGCTTGGACCATCATCGCCCAAGAGATTGTGGATCACCCCAAGGAAGGAATACAGTCGGTCTGCAAGCGACTTGCCGAGAAGTACGAGGGGAGGACGTGGACAGGTTGGAAGAGCCTTCATTGGAGAGATCGAGGGGAGATTGAGGAGTTGCAAAAGGTCATGAAGGGGATGTAGGAGGATAGACCTGGATTCAGTTACAACATCGTTGATGGCAAGGAGTGTATAGTCAGGGATCGTTGGAGGGTAATCATGCTTTGGTCGTGGGATCGTATTGTACAGATATATATGCATTCGTCATTCATGTCAACCATACAGTATACATTAAAAAAGGGTGAAGAAAGTTGTGATCAGCATGTTTCAGGTATTATACTCAACTTGACATGAGGTAAAACAGACTATACACTATACTGTATATATAAGATTACCTCTCTCTTGAGCAAAACACGTTTTCGCCATTCCCTCAATCTTTCTTCTCTTCCCCCTTCATTTTCGTATGATCATCTCTAAAACGTTTATCCACCCATCTTCATATCCGCACCAACACGCTTAACAAAGCATTGATCGGGACAGACCATCCCATCTCCACCTTCGATACAATACAAAAACCTCGCTCGCTGCCACTTCCACCACCCTTAATGTCATACCCCACCACCAATATCTTCCATGGATTCACATTCTACGTCCAACCTCGATGTAAGATGTCTCAAGATTCACTTGACCAAGTCAAGCAGCGTGATGATCTGATCGACCTGGTGAGGAACGTGAGTACTTCCACTTTCTCATACGTACTGTAGCCTCACATCGTACTCTAGGATAAACACAGCAACAGACAAATGAGCTGACGAAAGAATCTTGAATCAGCATGGAGGCAGTATATCCTCATCTCCCACTCATCCTAGCGTCACTCACATTTTAATTACATCCCTCACCACATTCCCCAAGAACGAGATTATCACTCTACGAAGGTTATCCTATTCTTCTCCACCTGTGAGATATCTCGATGAAAATGGGTGGGCGACATTTAGATTGGTAGAGGAGTTTAGTGGGATCCTCACTGACCCCACCTACCGTCTTCAACCTTTCTCCTCGACATGCCGTATGTCTAATGGGGATGAAGAAGCTGAGATGTGGGATGGAAGGAAGGTGGTGTTGAAGCAGGATTGGCTGTATGATTGTGCTGCGCGAGGCAAGGTGTTGGGGGAGTATCAGAATTGGGGTGGATGGAGGGTAAGGTGGGTTGATCTATCTATCTCCCCTCTTGAATATCACATATCGTATTATAAACATTCCACTTTTACCTTTGAATGCTTAGCTACTTGATCATGAATGTTACTGACCGATCTTGCAATGCTCCTTTTGTAGAGGAAGATTCACCGTCGGCCCACCACTCAATATTCCTCTTCCTCAACTACCATTCGATTGTAAACCCAGCACGAAGCCTACTTCGGTCACTGTTGAATGGTACGAACCACCCGAATACAACTCTGAACCTGTCCACCTGGTCACACGAAAGTACACTTGCACCACTATCCCTATCAATCCTTCCAACAGACTGCCTCAAATCGTTTGGGCTACGAAAGATTATCATGGTTATCTCGACTTTACCGAAGATCAACTTCGACCGCCTAGAGTGTTTCTCATGGGGGTTCTACCTCCCGATCCAAGATCTTTTCCCAGACATACTGGGTCTCCAACGAAGACCCAGCTCACTGACTATGAGCCTGTCGGAACGAAGTATGGTTTATCGATTGAGCGAAGGGAGGAAAAAGATGAGTATGATGATTTGGATTGTCTCGATTCGGACCGAGAGCAAGATGAGCTGGACAATGACATGGTGGACAGTAGAGGATGTTCTTCTGGCATGGTAAATGCGATTAGGTGAGCACCACTTGTTCTCTCTAGGTGAGGACAGGCGGCTGCACGTACGCTAACTTCTCGGTACATTGTCTAGCTCTAAATACTGCTCAGCTGCCACCAGTGAGATCGTAAACATCCTCAAGACGGATAAAAACACATACGGAAATAATACCAACAGCAGCACCGAGTTCCCTTCCACTATCAAACTCAGGTTGAAAATGACTGCTAGATCAACGTCAAATTCCTCCTCAAGAAAAGTCAGCTTTCAACTACCTCCTACTCCGATCTCAGCATTTCTTCAAACCGAACCCATCGGATTAGCAGATAGTCAAGCTTTCCCTCTCCCCAAACGAAAGCGTCCCCACACTGGTGATCTCGATTGTACCCGTGGCAAGAAGCCTAAACCATCCCCTGATGAGGTTTGCCACATACTCGCTCAAGAGCTGTTTAGACATCCCGATGAATCGCAAGCTTCCATCAGCGCAAGGTTGGAAGGGTTGTACGAAGGTAGGAAGTGGACTACGTGGAAGAGAAGCTTTTCGAGGTATGAGGAGAGGATTGATAAGGTTTTGAGGGGGTTGCAAGGGAGATGATGAAGGTGAGATGAATCGCACGAGATGATTGAAGCAAAGAAAAAGGATAGGAGAAGATGAAGGGGTACAATAAGCAGTCTGCTCGGGTAGCTTGGGTATTAATATTGGCGTTTATCAGAACTGTTTTGTAGTATATGCCGTACAGTATCATGCATTGATCACCATGTCGCTTGACCTTTGATCTGCGAGGTAAGTGGATGCACGGTCAATGACTGCCCTGGTCTTGGTCACATACATATTCATGGTTTGCATCGGTTTGTTTGAACACTGTACTGTACCGTACGCAGGGTGATGTGATGCGATGTGTATAAAAGGGACACAGTATCATCTTATCTTTCCTTTCCTTTCCTTTTCCTTTTCCTTTTAATTACCCTCCCAAGTCTCAAACTCTCGTTCTTTCGTCCTCTTCGTCCTCTTGCACCCATCACAGAACACGAGACATTGCCTCACCCCTGTGCGACATCGAGTCATACTCTACGCCACTAACCCTTCGTCCCAACCCCTCAAATACTGTACGAGTACTTTACGGTATCAACAAAACCCCATTCATTCATAATGGCAAATACATCCCTCTTCGAGGGAATCATATTCTACATTCAATCAACTTACAAAAACGGTATCAAACCCCATACTCAAAATGCCAATGATCCTTCGGGTGACCTAATCAGACTGGTACTTCTAGTGAGTATGGCTATAGCCTGTCCAATACAGTATGCCACACTCGATGAAGCTGACGTGAGATCTACCTTTTCCTGCATAGCACGGCGGAACAATCTCCCCCTCACCCATCAATCCGAAAGTATCTCATATAATCCTCACTTGCCCACCACCTCATCCCAAGGACATTATCCTAAATATCAAGCGTGGGGGTTGTATACTTACGTCCGCGGGGAAAGGGTATACTGATGAATGGCTCGATGAGAATGGATGGGCGACATTTAGGTTGGTACAGCAATTTGGAGGGATGGTTGTTCCGTCTCTGTCTTCTGGGGCAGAGGGTAAGACGGGATGGAGCGAGGAGTGGGATGGGAGGAAAGTGGTTTTGCAGAAGGGGTGGGTGAAGGATTGTTTGGAGGAAGGGAGGGTTTGGGGGAGGGAAGATAATTGGGGTGGGTGGAGGGTTAGGTCAGTGCGAAGTATGACTTCGAATTGATATCGTGCTTTTGGCGATTATCTCTCTCTTGCATTTCAATTTGGAGATTATGGCATCTGGGTGCATATCAAACAAAGCAGATGTCGTTGTGCTGATGTACCGGATTTTGCTTCACTAATAGAGGAAGATACGTCGACGAGCCAAACCCATCTTCATCAAACATACACCGACCTTTCTTGTTGGGTCCTAGACCTATCGGACCAAACTCGGATCCCATCTTTGCGCCTGGGATCACCCCTTTCAGATTGGACGAAATGGACGACCGACATATTCGATCGAGTAGTTCAGACGAAGAATTCAATCCCAATCTCATCGAACTACCTGTCAACCGATACAGCAGGTATCACGATCACATGGACGATGGCGCTCAACTGCCACAACGACTTAGGGCGCAACCATCTTCCATTTCGATTCTAGAAGGAGGGATCGTTCGAGAAAAAGACGATGATGGTAGCCCGCCTCTCCTCAGCCACGAGGACGAAAGCTTGGAGGTGCCCCCTCAAGATCCAAGAAAGTTGTTGAGAGCGTATAACCGCAGGGATCTTCCAAAACAGGTCCAAAATCTTGAACCGTCGTCTACACCTTCTTCTCGTGGCTTGCCTTCCTTATACCGACAAGCACATGCCTGCTCGACTGAACACCATCAAGATCAAATCACTACTGGAGAGATCCCAGAGATCCCATCGACGTTCGACTCCCCCACTCAAGAGAAGGTAGTCAAAACTCTTGATATGAGCGTCGACGTTGGAGATGAAAACGATATCGATGGGTATAGTGATCTCGATTGCTTGGATTCTGACGTTGAAGAAAGGGTGGATGATCAGGAGGAAGTGGTATACGAACAGGAGAAAAGGGATGAAAGCGAAGTTGGCGATACTGTGGTCAGAAGAAGGTGAGCTTGTCTGGATCGTCGATGAATGTACTGTAGGCTGATTTGTGCTCACAGATCATTCCGACTATCCGAGATGAAATTCAAGAAGAACACCCCCATCTCTCCTCTATCCTCGACAGTCGATCAGGACCCAAATCAAGATCATCAAATACCCGAGACATCTGGCGCGACACACTCGACTGCCTCAGGCATCATCAATACATCATCATCATCGTCCGCTACTTTTACCCCTGACCCGGTGAACCGAAAACGATCATCCACATTCTCTGATGGAAGGCCCTTGAAAGCGAATAGGAAGGCAGCGGTGGTGCCAAAGTTGTCGAAACCTGCAGTGTACGATTGCATGAAGGTTGCCGCTTGGGAGATGGTGAATCATCCGGACGAGAGTAGGAGAGCACTTGCTGGTAGACTTTCGGATGTATTTGAAGGGAGGTGTGTAAGTGGATGGATCACTATCTTGCACGGACACAGGAAGGAGATTGAGGAGATGGTGGATGAGATGATGGGTGGAGGAGGAGCGAAGTGAGCTGATCAAGTTGGAACTGGGAGTAGTATGGTATATTCGGGATGGCTGGAATCTAAAAGCACAAATAAGTTAGTGATCTATGATATTGGGATGATACTGTACCGACGATAGTAATGGTTATGGACATTGCATAGGTGATGGTGTCGGTGATATAGCGATGCTGCTGGATGATGTTTGTGAAGGTTTGAATGTATGACCGATGCAATGGTACGATTAATACTAGGCTGCTTTGTGCACCTCGGTTGATGCATCATTCTGTGTCGTTGTCATGTCGTATGATACAATGCAGTCATAGAGTGTACCAGTGTCTCACTTTTGATCATACACAGGATACACACAAACAACGCGTAAACAAAAGAAGATTCTCATGATTCTCTCAAAAGTAGAGTCGTGTTATTATACACTGTATACTGTATTGTACCCTATGCACATCATCAACATCTTATCTTGTACATCCACGGGTCTCTCAGCTCACAACACATATCATACCCTGGTACCCTAGTAGTAACGTAGCCACAAGTATGACCCCTACAAGGCTATTCGACGGTATAGGTTTCTACTTCAGCCCAGTCCAGGGCGAGGATATACTGAGCTCAGACATCGGACGAATGATCATGGTGAGTATAATCGTACCGCTTCTACTCCACACTCTGTGTCCATCTGACTGTACTGAAATCGGAAATAGCCCAACGAAGGTATAATCTACCCCATCCCCTCACTCGACCAAGTCACCATCATCCTTATCCCCATGTCTCTACCTTATATATCGGACGGGATGATCCCCCTCGATCCAGATTTCACATGGGAAGATCCTGATACCCTCGATGCAAAGCGGGAATGGACACCTGAACTGCTGGTGAGGTATTTCGAAGATACTGTAAGAGAAGGGGTGCGGAGTGAGGGGAGGAAGGTCGTATTGGGACATGGGTGGGTGAAGAGTTGTTTAAGATCTGGGAGGATGTTGGGTAAAGGGGACGATTGGGGTGGATGGAGAATCATGTGAGTGCGGTACAGACCACTACCACTCATGTCTGCGTGTTCTACTTAGCCTGAGCCTGAGCTGATGTAGTTCTACTGCACTGGATCGCAGTGGGAGCTATGATCTGTTCGACACATTCTCTCAACTGACAAATCAATCAGATCACTTGTCTCAAGCTGGTACCCAATCATACCCAATCACTTTAGCTCAACCGGTACAACCTTATCTTATCAATCACGCGAGTACGAGTAACCTTTTCACGAGCAATCCACCCGCTCACTCGATGCCACATTCAATCTCGGCAACACCTCATCAACTTCTCTCACATTCAGTTCTCGGACATGGTACGATCCACAAAAACTCGGAAGGAACACCACTCTCTACTCGTGGAGGTACTGCATGTCGTCCCCAGCAACCTCGCACTATCAGGTCAAACACTGACTATCAACGCCTTCCACCCCGTCATGCAGTACGAACACCACCACCACCGAGACCTCGCTTTCCTGGATGGCAACCATCAGATACCGGTAGTCTTCGAAGTATCGATACTGGGAATCATCAGCCGCATCAATCTTACAGTCTCTTCTTCAAACGTGCTCAGAACCTTTCTCGTACTCCTGTCTCCATCGCTACTGCAAACAATGCGAGTACATCAGCTCAGATCAGTACTCCTTCACATGCTAGCCCTGGTCACCATCAGCCTCAATCTTCAAGGTTTCATCCGTATTGCCCGAGTATACTCCAGAACGGTGATCAGCAAGGACAACCACAACTGGTATCTCCGCGAGATCGTGCTGAACAGAGCATGGAGAGTCCTCGATCGGCACCTGCGCCTCCTCAAAAGATGGCAATTACCAAAGCCTGGTCGATCGTACCTTCCGAACGATCTCATCCCACTTATATCCCTCCATCACCTATCTCACCTGCACCACCTCACGGACAAGGTAAATATCCCGACATCAGCAATGGACCTCGATCAAATGGATTGAGAATCGTTTCACCTTCTGTACCTACCGCTCGAGCGGGAAAGCGGCGAAACCAACCAAATCCCCCTCACCCAACGTCGTCCTTCAGCCCACCATTTTGACGAGTCTTTCTCAGCCTCTCTGGTGGGATATGGGCACCTCCAGGACAATCGGTGTTCCCAGTGGAGCCAAAGAGACAAGAAACGAGTCCACGGTCGTGGGCAAGACGCCCATCACACCTCTTTTCGAAGCAAAGTCCGGTGCCGTAGCTGAGACGCCCGTCAAACCTCTGTTCATCGATACATCGGGCAGCCCACTAAAGATCTTCGTAGAGAGTAATGTACATCCGAGGTACGAAAGGGAAGTCCGAGTATGTCTGATCCACCTAATATATGGAAAGACGGTACGACGAGGTATGTATGTGCTGACTAGCTCCACCAATCTTACAGCTGCATGGTGGTCATGTATACCCCCGACCCTATGCACCTATAGCTGTCCTTTACAGGGCTGCAAACGAAGCCAATCCTTTTTGACCCAAATCAGCGGCGGAGAATGGAGCGATCTGGCGGCATAGCAGGACTGGGGGGATTGCGGTAACTCTTCAATGGTTGGAGGATTGTTTGGAGAAGGGGGAGTTGGTGAATACAGCGCGGTATCGAGTGAGGGTTGTTGATTACGCTAAGGATTTGAGCGCGGAGAGACCAGAATGGGGGGAACGAGCTGTGGACGTGGTGGGCACGTTGAGTGCGAAGCAGGTAGTCAAGGTGAGCACGGGTGGACTATTCCCACCGATCCGTCTACTATGGTTAAGGCATTTCATAGAAAAGGATGCCATTGCTGACTACACGATTATCATACCAAGTCATCCCAATCATCGTCTATCAGCCACATCACTCTAAGCGATCCCTCCAAGTCACCTGAAACGTCAAAACCTGTCGATACCACCGCATCTAGTCTACCCATCATCAGCAATACGTCCTTCCCCACATGTCCACCCATGTCAGCGTACGATCCCCTCGCATGGCAGGTGGAAAAGATCGCTCAAAAGATCTACGAGAAGGGAGAGATAGAAGGATTGAGATCTGTGACGACCCGAGGGGGCGATCAGGTACGTCACTTCTCCCCCAGCATTGCTGCAAGGACTAGGAGTAAGCTAACACAATGCAACGGATGGTAGGCAATCGATGATCATTGGATACGGCTCTGCGATTCGGCAACTCATGGACCGCTCGTCAAAGCTAGAGTGCGACAGCTGCAAGATCAGGTCACGAAGACTGCTCCACCGATTCATCAGGACGAGCTTCTTATCACCACCTTCACCTCCAAAGAGGATTCGATATTGACACCCTCGATAACCAGCGGAAGAAAGAAAGACAAATCAGCAGATCTGGATTCCAATGAACTTGGACTTACCTCCTAGTTGGTGGATAGACTATTGAAGTTTCTGAGCTATCGTGATCATGGTCAAGTCAGGCAGAGGGATCATCCCGCCCAGAAGTCGGAGGATCGAAAAGATCAGATTAACACGCAATCTAATGAAGTTGGTGTGAGTGGGGAGATACGAGATCTCAACGAAGCGGATTTAGAGACGTTGGATCGGTTCTTCGCGGTCCCCAAAACTATGGATGAAAGTATCTCACGAGTCCCGAATGGGAATAACCAAGATGAGGGAGCAGGTGAATCTCAGAGGATGACGGTGGGGCAGGATCCGAGTATCGATGTGTTTGACCTGTATTGCAATGACGGCGAGGGACAGGAGCTGGATCTAGGGGTTAAAGATCGTACGAACGCGACCTCGATCAATCAACGCCATGAAGCTATCCCGGTCTTCCCCCAGAGCAAGATGGACGGACCTGCCTGGAAAGAGGTCGAAAGCGATTGATGGGAGTTAGAGTTCGAGTCGTTCTTTGAGAATCTATTGGATGGGTCTGGGTCCTATTCGAATGATGTTGATATGACTCTGGGTCAGGCGTCAGTGTTGAACAAAGATTGACAGGTCGATGAGGGTGGGGACGAAGAGACGTCGGAGGAAGATATCCCGTTGAGGGTGATACAAGCTAGGCGAGTTTCTGGGATCAACGGGTAATGTAGAGGAAGGTTTTACTGGAATGGTTCTTTTCGTGATTGGGTTTCCACTTTCTTTTGTAAACATATGAAACAATCTTGCAAGCTAACATTGCGATCTTGTTCAACCGAACAATCTTTACAATATCATAATTTCGAGTACATACCAAAAATGAAACGATCATACATGCCAATGCAGATACACGGATAATCATCGACATATCGGTCATATGGGTAGAATACCAAGACCTGCTTCTTACTTTGACGATTCGGCATGTCCTGTTCAAAATTCTGAAACGACTGAACATAACATGAGACGATGCATGTGATCGTATGGTACGAGGGAGACATCATAGATATGGTAATGTAGACACATAACCTTGAGAACCTAAAAGATACAACATATACGATCAAGCAACCAACCATTCTCAATCCTCAAGAGGGTAATCCACCACATCAAGCCATGACCTCTTCAAAATCATCTTCCTCATCCTCATCCTCTTCCTCTTCTTCCTGACCATCGCCCATCTCCTCATCCCCCCCAATAGAAGGCTTAACATCCCCTTCTCCCTCTCCCTCCCCTTCCCCAGTCCCTTCATCCTTCGCATCGCCTCTCCAAGACTTCTTAAGTTGCCACATATTCACGTACTTCCCCTCCCTTATCTGCTCGGCGACGTCCCTAAGGACCTCCCTCAACCACCCGTCAGGCTGTCTGAGCGTGACCTTCAAAGCGGGGATACCCCAATATGGCTTTTCCTTGAAGAGGGAGAAGATACGGTCGGTCAACTCGTGCCGCTCGAGTCGGGCGTGGCGCTCGCCGTTGTTGGTTTTGGCGGAGGACTGTGGGCGGGTGGGTGGGTGGGTGGGCGAAGTGAAGATTGATCACGTGGGGAAGTGTAATTGTGATAATCGATGGGATGTTTGAGGATACGGGAGTTGAGAAGGGCCGAGGTGATAGGAAAACAAGAGTCGCAGATTAGCGTGCAGTCAGAGTATGAAGTGTACAGAGGGGCAAGTGTCGACGGTAGGCGGGTGCTCTCTACTCACAATCATACTGCTTCCGAACGTGGAGATGGCATTCCTGTATCCACTTGCCAACTGGTTCTGCTCAGCTTGCGAGATACCGGTATCGTCCATCCGCATGACGGGGCTGTGATCGCATGAAAAATATAAATTAGCGATCATTGCGAGATGACCGCATATGCAGCATCGAAAGAAAGGCGCACTCGAGAGCAGAACAAGAACGTGTGATTGAGATGATGATGGACAGACGAATCTCCAGAGCGATCATGAAATTGGGTTGATAGTATTGGCGGTTGCACATCTCACTCACCGCTTGGACTGCTCACTCTCCAACCTTCGTTGCTCTAGTATCTTAATATACTTCTGATTCTGCATGGGTGTCACTTGACATTCGTGGTCTACTTTGGCGATGAGTTTGGGCTGGGCTGAAGGTGAGGCATAGAAGGTATCAGCTTATACCTTTTCTGGTGAGACAGCACAGGGGGAAGTAAATGAGTTGAATGCCAAAGCTCCAACGCATCTACGTATTGAATCCTTGAAGAATAGGTCATTCTCCCCAGAGAAAGCGTCGACTCAACTACTCTCCGTTTCCAACACGATACACTCGAACAATGGACTGAATATGAGACAAACCACACTCACCCTTATGTCTCTTCCTCCTCCCTCCAACGGCACTTACCCCCTCCGCCTCGCCCTCTCCAGCTCCTTCAGGCATAGCCACACTAGTTGAGTCCTTTCCATACACCCGCTTTTTCTCTGTGAAGACATATAGGTTCCTAGCTCGTTCTTCCGGTACGTTCACCTTGTATTCATCGGGAATTCCTGATGTATCGTATTGCGTGTGTTTGCGAAGGTGGTCTTGGTCATCTGCCCCGTCAGAGGGCTTCGAGTCGGGATGGGTGAGGCGGAGGGTGATTTTGGCTGGGGTTGTGCTGGGGTGGTGTCAGCGGGGTTTTCAACGAGTGTACGATAGTATGACGCAGGAGTGTATATTGGGATGATGTGATGATCGGATATTAACGGTAGGCAGTGCAGCAGAAGGTATACAAGTGGTACGAAGATATGATTCTCAACGAGATAACGTTGATACAAGTAATGTAGAAGTGATAAGAGATGTAACATATACAGTATGATAATAAGATCTGATATACAATATATGGTATATGATACACCAATATATAGACGTATCCCCCCATCCCACCCCTAGCTTCCATATATATTTCGCCCCCATCCCACCCCCTAACTACCGGACTAGAGTCAAGACGGCCCCCCATCCCACCCCAGTCTGCCAGACAGTAGTCAAGAGTGACTCACGAATTATCCACCACCAAACTCCCCAACTCCACTCCCCTTTCCTCTATCATCTCCCATCTCTCCAATAGAAACCTAGGTATCTTCAATGCCCATACACTCGATCCATTCTTCTTATCTGATATTTCTAACTGTTCATCTTGGTCTTGTAAGAATGGGAAGATGTGTTCGAGGGGTGCTGAGCTTGGACCTGCTAGTGAGGAGGGGGCAGAGAGGGAGGTGATGGTTATATCTGGTTTTGTGTCTTGGGACATGATTTGTATGCTACTGTCGTGGGTCTGTAATCTATAGGTGTATATATGAATGAGTAGTATTATATAGATGTTAGAGAGAAGTAGGTTGTGTGTAGTATAGTTGTACATGGACATGTATGGTGGAGGAGCAGAGTAGTACTGTACGGTGATATTCGGTGTTTAAGGGTTGATATGATGACACGTGGTTTGATGTGGCACAGTATCCTCTAAGTGACATGTCATCACTCTCTCCACTCTCACTCACTTCTGCAGACGCGTACAATGGATGGTGGATGGTAACATCATCAATCCATTAGTTCATCATTCATCACTCTCGATTCACTCACTAGACATTCTCGAGTTACTGGAAAGAGATAGATAGCTGCGAGGTCTACTAGCCCGCTATCAACCACTACTACATATCTTGACTTGACCCAAGAAGAAACGCAGCTCAAAATGGACTATATCGAGAGTAAGTGTCAACCCTCCCTTTCACCCACCACTCATCACGTCCGACTGTGACCTACTGCTGGCCATCCCAGTCTCATTGCCAGATCATCTCCCCACCGCTTAGATTCAAGCTGACTCCTTCACCCCCTCTACTAGGTCTCACAAAACAGGCTCAGAACCTGACAATGTACGATGTCAAGTCATACTACAACCAAGCCAAGAACATGGTCCTCAACGTTTCAGAGATGGAAGCGAAAGTTAGGGAGGCGACCAACGATGATCCTTGGTGAGTATACCTTCACATAGTCTCGGCAACCACTTAATTGGATTAGTAGCTGATAACCCTGTCATTGGACGTAGGGGAGCAAGTTCGACATTGATGCAGCAGATTGCTGATGGGTGAGCTGGCTTTCCCTTCCAAGAGCAAGGTAGTATGGTAGCTGACGACAATATTTATCATCAGAACACACAACTTGTAAATCAGCTCGCGTCACACCTTCTCCGTAACTTCAGCTGATTTCCAACGTACAGTGCCCAATTCAACGAGATCATGCCTACAATCTACTCAAGATTCATGGAGTGAGCTAAACTCTCCTCCTCGGTCTCGAGACTAAGCTGACAACACACTCAGGAAAGAAGCAAGAGAATGGAGACAGATCTACAAGGTCAGCTATTTGAATCCAGTGATCTTAGCTCAAGCTAACCTTAGATGTAGGCTTTGACCCTCCTCGAATTCCTGGTCAAGAACGGTTCGGAGAGAGTAGTAGATGATGCCAGAGCCCACGTGTCTACCATTAAGATGTTGAGGAGCTTCCATTATATAGATGAGAAAGGCAAAGATCAAGGTATAAATGGTGAGTTGGTGTTGTTTCCGCAACCTTCGCAACGAGCGGCAAGCTCACGACGTCACTTGAAATATTCAGTCCGAAACAGAGCTTCGGAGATCGCATCGTTGCTGGGAGACGTAGATAAGATACGAAGCGAGAGAAGAAAAGCCAAATCCAACAAGAATAAATATCAAGGTGGTGGGAACGACGGTGGGATGAGCTTCATCACTCCCGGTGGAAGTAGGTATGGTGGATTTGGGAGTGATAGTTTAGGTGGCGGTGGTGGAGGTGGTGCAGCCGGTGGGTCCAGATACGGCAGAGGGGACTATGGCAACGACGATGGTGAGTTGCCATTCCCGTCTCAATTGGAGTGCTCTGCAGCCAGATCACACGGAAATTTGATACGTAAGCTGATTTTGTGCTTGCAAACTATGGTAGAATACCGATCATCCTCACGAACTTTCCGAGATACCTCTGCCAAAACCGAGTACGATGAATACGAAGGTGCCGATGACTTTGACGATCAACCCCCTCGACGTACTGCCCCCGCTTCATCTAGTCGAGTAGCAAGTGGTGCAAGTCACAGAGCTCCTAAACCAGTAGCCAAGGAGGAGAAACCGGTGGAGAAACCCAAGGAAGTCAATCTGTTCGACTTTGACGATGAACCTGCTCCCGCACCTGCACCTGCACCTGCTCCTGTAGCTCAAGCTACACCTTCTTTTGGTGGTGATGGTGAGATCCCTCTTCACCATTCTCTGAATGCCATGAGCTGACGATTTGCCCAGACGACTTCGACGATTTCCAACAAGCTCCTTCATCCTCTGCTCCTGCCCCTGCTCCCGCTCAAGGTGGAAATGCCAATGCGAATCTCTTCAACCTCCTCAACTCCAACACTTCCTCTGTACCTGCTCCTACTCCTGCTTCTGCTCCTCAAAAGCAAGCTCCTCCACCAGGATACAACTTCTCTAGTCCACCCATCGCCCAAACCCAGGCTCCTTCTTTTGCCTCTCGACCTTCATACTCATCTACCCCTAGTCAAGTAGCCTCTCCACCAGTGACTTCTCCAGCTGCCAAACTAGCCGGTGCATCCACTTTCGACGACCTGTTCAACTCGTCTTTAACATCCATGGGAGGTCAAAGTACGGCTAAACAAGCGGGTGGTCAGAAGACCATCAAGGATCTGGAAAAGGAGAAAACAATGAATTCGCTTTGGGGTTCTTCCACTACTTCTGTTAGCCAGAACCAAGGATCTCAAGCTAAGAACCAACAGGCTCAGGCTGCTAAGAATTTGGGGGGTGGTGATTTTGATGATCTGCTTTTGTAAGATGGTCAGACGGGGAAACATCATCCTGTTAGGGATAATGATGGGAGTACCATGGGTATAGTCATTTGACTGCCTGATTTTGCTTTTACGAGAATATGAGTCTCGAATATGAGATACGGAATACACAGATGATACCCTTGTTGAGATTAATTTCTACTCTACATATGCATGTTAGATACTGCTTGATCAGTCTTGCTCTGAACTCTGGTGCAAAGGTCACAAATATCACATAAGAATAATGCCACATCATCAGTTGACTACGATGTCGGTGATCACCGCCATTTCAACCGATTTCTTCGCTGGTTCAAGTCAAAAGTTCAAAATATTTCTGAAATGGGTCCTCTTCCCTTCGACATCTGCATTTATCTGCTATCGTATCTCTGCTTTTCAACTCATACAGCAGAATACATATAAACCACCAACATGGTCAGGTCTTACATGCGACACGGCCCAACGCAGGTGAGCTGTTCCCCTATGAATGGATCTAGGGATATAGAAATTTACTTATCCAAACAATTCTAGGCCTTTGGTATCGTCAATTCACCCACTGCCAATTCAGCTTACGATGGACGATTGGCCTATGTAGCTGGGTGGGAAGATGTGCTGGTATGGGATGTGAAGCGTGGTGAGATGGTGCGTCTTTGTTCCTCATCTGATCAGTTGACGTTTCCCCTCATTCTCTCATTCTCTTGGTCTGTCTGTAGATCTCCTTCTCAATCAACTGAACGTTCCCTCGATAATGTACTAACAGTGAGAACTCTAGATATCAATGTGGCATTCCCCCTCTCACACATCCCCCGTATCATTCCTCACCCCCTCCCCATCCACCTCATCATCCTCATCGTCCACCTCAGACACCCCTCAAACATTCGCAGTATCCTACCAAGACGGCTCCATCCGTCTATGGTCATTCAACCCCTCCACACCCGAAGTCGAAGCCAGCGAAATAGTAACATTCAATGGACATAAGAAATCCATATCTTACATGACATGGGACAACTCCGGAAGCAGACTAGCATCGGGCGGAGCAGAGGGGGAGATAGTGCTGTGGGACGTTATAGGTGAAATAGGATTATTCAAACTCAAATCTCACCGGGGGCAAATAACGGGATTGAGGTTCATCCCTCACCCGAATCCTAGTAAACGATCTCACCCCGGGTTTCTGGTATCGACGTCGAAAGACACGTACTTGAAGCTATGGGATTTGGAGACTCAGCATTGCGTTCAGACTATCGTCGTTGGTCGGGGGGAGGTGACTAGTTTGGAGATAAAGGAGTACGACGATGATACTTCTTCCGCTCTGGAAGATGGGGAGGGGGAAGAGAGGATAAGGGGTCGATGGGTCATTGTCACTGGGTCGGGGGATGGGGAAAGTAAAGTTTGGACTGTGGAGAAAGAGGCGTTGGATAGTGGGTTGAAAGAGGGGGAAGATGGTCAGGTGTGTTGGAGACTCCTCCTGTATCCGCCCTACAACCATGCTTCTCCAGGTGTTAAGCAGCTGTTCCTGCCTGGTTACGATTGACCTGAGCGAAGATGGCGAATCAAAGACTAAATGTTGCTCGATGTAGCTTCCGACACTCATCAAACCACTCTGCACCCTTCCCCTACCTACCTCATCTCACGCCATCACCCAAATCAACTTCCACGAAACACTACCACTTCTCTTCCTCCAGACGAACGATAAAACAATGATAACCCTCCGTATACGGTCTGAGGAAGAGGTCAACGCAAAGCGAGCAAGACGGAAGAAGAGGGACAAGGAGAAGTCGAAGAAGAAGGGAAAACAAGATGAAGAGGAAGAAGAGGTCAATGATGTTCCGTCTGGAGAGGTGAAATGGGAAGAAAGGATTACGAGCTGGTGTGTGGTCAGAGCAAATGCTAAGATCAAGAGTTTCGCAATTGCCAGAGACCAGGTGGATAGTGCCAAGGGAGGCGTTCAGGTGGGTACTGTCCTTCGTTGAAATCCATCTTTGATCGCCCCACATACAATATACTGATTTTGATCATGTATAGCTTCTCCTCGCACTAGCCAACAACTCCATCGAATCATATACCATCCCCTCCCCCTCATCCACATCCAAGAAATCATCCAAACTACCCGACGGATCCACACCGGAACCTACCAAAACCCATGTCGTGGAACTCCCAGGCCATCGTAACGATATTCGATCGATAAGCATATCATCAGACGACCAGATAATAGCGAGTTGTTCAAACGGTACATTGAAAATATGGAATAGTCGCACAACCCAATGTATACGTACGATCGAATGTGGATATTCGATCTGCTCGACCTTCTTACCTGGAGATAGACATTTGGTGATCGGAACAAAGTCGGGCGAGTTGTTGTTATTTGATATTGCCTCTTCAACTTTGCTGGAGAGCTACAAGGCTCATAGTGGATCGGTATTTGGGATTGACGTCAGACCGGACGGGAGGGGGTTAGTGTCGGGGAGTGAAGATAAGGATGTCAAGTTTTGGGATTTTGAATTGAAGGAGAAAGGGGAGGGGGAAAAGGTCGTTGATAGGCTTGGGAGAGAGACTGTAGTGAGTGTGGTTTTCGATCTTATGGTTACCTTCTTTTATTCGGCACATCCCACAGCTCGATGTTCCAACTATACGGCGATCGAGATAAAGATATTAACATTCTTTTTATCATTTTTGACCGTGAGATTACCATGGGACATCCAAGCTAAATACCCCCGGTGATATAGTACAAAACCAAACAACTCGCCCTAGTCCATGTCCGAACCCTAAAAATGACAGACGACATCTTATGCTGCAAATACTCTCCCGACGGACGATTCCTAGCCGTATCACTACTAGACTCAACAGTCAAGATCTTCTTCTCCGATACACTCAAATTCTTCTTATCCCTCTACGGCCACAAGCTCCCGGTATTGTCGTTGGATATATCGCAGGACTCGAAATTGATTATCACTTGTTCGGCAGATAAGAACATCAAGATCTGGGGGTTGGATTTCGGTGATTGTCATAGGTCCCTTTTTGCCCATGATGACTCGATCATGCAGGTTTCGTTTGAGAGGGGCCAGGGACAGGAGAGGATTAGTCATTATTTCTGGTCGGTGGGGAAGGATGGGTTGTTGAAGTATTGGGATGGAGATAAGGTGGGTGATGTTTCTGCTCACATCGCAAAGAGTGTGGATAGTACGCCTGGGCATTTTACCCATGTTATGTCCTTGACGACAACATCATCATCGTCTCGTCCAACATAGTTCAGACCTTTCATGCTACCTGGAGCCAATCAGAAACGAGGAATGAACGCTGACCCATCTAACCCCAACTCCAGTTCGAGCTCATCCAGAAACTCGAAGGTCATCACGGAGAAATCTGGGCTCTAGCCACATCCCACAACGGTCAATTCGTAGTCACCGGCTCGCACGACAAGTCGATCCGAATATGGGAGAAGACGGACGAACCCTTATTCCTGGAAGAAGAGCGGGAAAGAGAGATAGAGCAGCTGTACGACTCGAATATCCTTGATAATCTCAACAAAGACGATCAGGAGGGCGGCGAGGGCGGAGAAGTTGAGGGAGTGACCAAGCAAACCAGCGAGACATTGATGTCAGGAGAAAAGATCATTGAAGCATTAGAAATTGCAGATAACGATCGAGAAGCCACTAGACAATGGGAAGAGGAGAAGGAAAAGGCGAAGATTGAGATACCACGCCCGTCTAGAAATCCCGAATTGATCGCTGCTGGGGATCTGGATCCGGACGAATACGTGTTGAAAGTCATACAGAAAGTCCCGACTGCTAATATGGAGGATGCGTTGTTGGTGTTGCCGTTCAGGTATGTTATTAGCTTGTTGGGGTATTTGGACGAATGGGCTTTGAAGGTGGGTCTTGCGTTTTTTTTCTGTTTCTCTTTCCCTTTCCCCTTCGTTTTTTCTTTCCCCTTCAGACGCTTCGAGATCAAGCACCATTCCCAGAAATGCTAACTGCTCGAACAGGGCCAACAAACCGTCTTAATCTCTCGAATCCTATTTTTCCTAATGCGCACACACTCCAACCAAATCATCTCCAACAAAATCATGCGCACCCCTTTACTCACACTTCGAAATCACCTTAGAGAATCGTTGGACACACAGCGGAATGTCATGGGGTATAATCTTGCGGCGTTGAAGTTTTTGAGGTCGTCTTGGGAGCAGGAGAGGACTGCGGGGCTGTACGAGTCTGAGGGGATGGATGAGGAGGCTGTTAGGAAGAGGATCGAGGAGGGGAGAGGGAAGAGGAAGAGGGTGGTTGTTTGAGATTAGAGCGGGGCATTGATATCAATGCTGTAATACTACAATTACCGGATGCATCGATTTAGTAGACTCGGCTCGCTAGGAACTGATCGGAATGGTACTGTGCTTGGCTCTGCAAGTATCAACACATAAATCATCCACGTATATCTCGCCATGCGTTGACCACTACATATACCCTTGTCATCACACTCCTCAATTGACCTAGTCGTCTTCATCGACCAATTCATCCTCTCCTTCTTCCTCTGCATACTCGTCTTCAACCTCGGGTTTCACATCCTCCACTTCCTCTCCTCGGTCGATCGAATGGGAATGGCAAGCGTACCGATAGACCAAGGACGGCCCGCCAGCTGAACCAAGCTGATTTCGATCTGCACCAGCCGATGCCACGGCGGTACTATCCTGATTGGACTCTGATCGTATATCACTAGTGACCTCCTCACTTTCACTCTTCACCACGATCTCCGCACTTGCACTCTCTCGTACCTCTTCTTCTGGTCCAGAACCACTGCTAAGAGCGGTGATGATTCCATTCGATCGTGTCACTCCATCAACTGCATCCTCGTTGTCGCAGTCGCTGTCGTCCGAGAGATAGATGACCTCGGAATAACCTTTCTCCAGATCCCACATGCTAGTGTCAAGACCAAGTTTTTCCAGCTTGAGATTTATCTGGTCTTTCAAAGGACGCCAGTAAGTATACCAATCTCTCCACGACCTCTATACAATCAAGCGCACTTAGCGTTCCATCATATTTATACCAAAACTGTATTGTCTAAGCGAATCGAAAAACTCACCTTCTTCCTCAAATCTTCTTTGAGAAACCTCCCGACATCACCTTTATTGACACTTGATTGCTCTCGTGCCCAATGGGCAATCTCGATGACCAAGATGTTGAATAGATCTTTCTTGCGATAGGTCCGTTGAGGTTCGGGTATGTTCTTCAGATTGGTGTATTCGCTTGGATGCCTTATCCAGACCTTCTGCGAAATCATAAAAGCAGTGTATCAGTGAGGTCGACCAAGTATCTGTACCTGTGCACCAAAAAGGGAGGAAACAATATGATAAATGCAATTACAAGTGAGCCATACGAGATTACTTCTACCTGTGAACCTGCTCCAGACTTCATATTCTGTTGGCCATTAGTGGAAGTCCCGGAGGCTTCAGCTCTCGGTCTCTTGGTCGAACCACTGGCGGTAGGTGTGCGAATGGATCTCGAAGGACTCTGTGTGACATGATAATCGTGAGAATCAGGCATTCACATTATAGCTGATCCCTCTTTTCCAAGAGGTGGAAAGTTGTGACTTACAGCAAATCCAACCGTGTGCTCAGGATTCACCCGAGCTGGATCAACAGGATTGCTCTCACTTCGTTTTCTTCGTTCGATTATAGCCGAGGACTGTGGAGGCCGGATTGAAGGTGAAGATATAGGGGTAATCATCTGTGGGGTATGATAAATCGGATCAAAGCTGGGCGGTATGATCGGCCTGAGAGTCATCGATGTCGAGGTCGAGGTCTCATTCGACAGGACTTGAAATTCCTGTTCATCAACCAGCTGGCCTTGTCGCCCGCTTTCTGAGATCCAGCTTGAGATCAAGACAAACTGCCAATCTTGTGAGTCTTTTAGGGCATTCTGTTCCTCGTCGTTCCTGGGTCTGAGATCTGATGAACCCTCGTCACGGTTGAAGATGATATGTTGAGCGTCTTGCGCATCCGTGATGCGACCTCCCTGGTTCTGATGATGATGGACATATAATACATCAGTCGGACATGTTTTTCTTCGACACGCGCACTGTCTTGCGGCAGCGTTGTATAGAGGATCAGGCGACAGATAACGAAGAACAGAGAACAGAGAGGAAAACACGAGCGAAGAGTCAAAATAGTCTCGCACGCACCTCGATCACGAATCTAGTCATCACACTTTCCTGAACCAGAAAGAAGGTCATCGGCAGATCATCCTGGGTGAACAGCTTGTGCGGGTGAGGGGGCATTACCGTTGGATATCTATGATAAGTATTGGTAGTCTGCGTACGGACTGAATTATTGAAACAATCGATGAGGAGAAACAGAAAGAGAAGGAAGGAACATGTGTCAAGTCAGTAGCAGTCCTGATTTGATCTTACAGTAGCTCATACATCATGTCTTCATGCTGCTGGTCAGTGCTCCAGATTGCGATGGACAAGGGGAAGAGGCAAAGAGAGCAAAGGGGAAAAGGGGGAGGAATGATTTGTTTTTTGTTATTGAGCGCGCGCTGGTGCACTGGCCACCGTGTTTAGTAGTGGTTTGTCAGTGGCTGACCCTGAAACAATTGGAAAAGAGAACAATACGGATGTACACAGTCAGTGCTCTGACGGAGGATACGCAGTACGAGCAAGCACCGTACGCAAATTCATTATTCAGACAGAGAGGAGATACATTAAGTGTCAACAAGGGAAACGAGGGGAACCAGGGGGGGCGGGTAAAACGAGTGAACGTTCTCACTGGCATTCAGACTTGATCGCTGCTCGCGTGTCTTCTATAGTTTTTCTTTCCAGTCTGCACAATCATCCACTACCAACTAATCGCCGTCACAACCGCAACAACATTTCAGTACACTCCAGCGAATCGAACCAATTCCTTGCCATGTCTGACCTTGTCAAAAATAAGACTGTAACTTAATCTTCATCCCACGTTTTACATTTATACTCTCATAAATGACAATCACGCAAAGGGATCCGACCCCACCCAGGGGTATATTCTACCGTAATCGACGACCAATGATGTTCTTCGTGTCTGGGGGCGGAGAAGCCATACATTGTATCCTCGAGGTGGGTTCAGAAGGGGCGGCATCGCATCATTTTCTCGATCTCACTTCCACACCCATGTGTAGCTACAGTGATGCTGACTTGTTTGTGATCCCTGATCAGTCAAATGGAGCAAGGATCACCCGATCACTCTCAGCTGCGCAAATCATCGTATTCAACCGTGACAATTGCTCAACAATCTCATGGCCAACATCAGCAGAAGAGATTGACATATTGGAGCGAGTGAGAGAGATTGGAGGGCATCAGCCTGTTGTAGCTTCAACATGGGTATGCGAGTGCAGTAGAGAAGGGAGATTGGTGGATAGATCGAAATACTTCATCCTCCTGAACTCGCATGACATCGTCGCTCCTTCTTCTCCATCATCAAGAATTGCTCAGTCTGTTACGCCATTAAATGCTTCCAGCCTCAGATCGACCGGTTCAGCTCCCGCTCAACCGTCACCGTTGTTGCATCTCAATCAAGGCAATCAGACGATAGTCTTACCTCAAGCAGCTCGACACAAATTGCAATCTATCACTCCTGGACGACGAACCGACAATAACTGGGCGTCATCAATCCCCCGGGGCGATCATAACCTACCGTTCCCTTATGTGAGTTGATCGTCAGGCACACAATCCGCCTATACATCACTGTACTCCTTCATTCGGCAATCATAAGTGACGCCATCTACTGATCATCGAATGACCGGCATGATTAGGCACAATCAACTTCAGATGCCCAGGTCACTTATACAGCTTCGAGCTCTGCAATTCAGGAAATCACTAAAGAACAAGCTCAGTCGATCATCGTGACGGAGCTGTATCAATTCGCCCATAAGAGGAGTAGTGTCACGGAGAGTGACTTGAAGCTGTTTCTGAAAGAGCTGGAGGGACGTGTGAGTGGAATGATGTCAAGGTCGTACCATAGTGTTGTTCCATCTTACATTTCCATCCACAGATGTTATACACAGACTACTGATCGATCAATCTATTTCAGAGGAAAGAAAGAGCGTGGCGTCTCTTTTATCGACGTGAAAATGAGGTGATCGACCAGTTGCTCCGCAATCAAGGACTAGACCCGACTGGATGGCACAGCTTTTCAGGGAAGAAACGCAAGGTCCACGACTCGAACATCGATAATGATGGAGATTATGAAAAGGATGATGGTGTTGGCACTATAAGACGAGGACCGGGTGCTTACACAACCAAGAAGAAAGCCTCCAGGATGAAAGGGTGGGCATGGGTAACAGAAGGGGACGAGAGTTAGATACACGGACAAGACCACGTGCAGTCGCAGTCTTACAGTCAGTGACCAACTGTCGTATATGTATTGTTCCTTTCATCATGTATCTTGCATATGTTGAGACGTGTATTGGTGTGCATTCAGTTCACCCCCTCCTTTGGGCTAAGAACCGATAAGATCGGACAAAGGAGCTGTCCTGTCACACGAGTAGATCTCTAGTCTACTTACTGCATTGACAGATGATCTCAATACTCATGACGAGTATTCATGCTTGCATAATTCGTCATCGCTGAGGTATTCGATCCATAAACTCACAGGACGATGGAATCGGGACAATCCAAGTTGGCCGTAGTCGTCAGTCCAGACTTCGAGGAACACCTGAAAGGTCTAATGAAGAAAAGACAAGTTCCAGGATGCACAATTGCGCTGGTGCAAAGAAACGGCGACGGCAGTAACTGGCAAGAGGTGGTGAGAACATATGGCTCAGCAGGACATGGTCGACCAGTGACTTCTAACGTAAGTGAGACACCTCAGGATTCGGGCGGAATTCCAATCATACGAGCTACGTTGATCGTTGCTCACGAACGATACTTTACAGACGAGATTCCCAATTGCATCCAACACCAAGTTATTCACCGTCCTAACTTTGGCCAAGCTACTGGAAGAGAACGGATACACATTTGACACCAGAATTCAAGACATCGTACCTGAATTCCAGATGGTAAATAAGGATGCGGAACTTCAATGCACCGTAGCCGATATCTGTGCTCACCTCAGTGGTGTGCCGGGCTACAATATGGGTTATGCGAAAGGTCAGACGAAACATGACATAGTGAGTTGTTTCCCATGTATCTGTGAGCCACCAAGTGACAAGACATGCTGTAGTTCAAGCTATTTGGCCGGTTGGAACCGTCAACAGAACCTCGAGGTGGTCAATCGCACCAGTACAGTAATATCGGATACGATGTTTTGGGATATCTGATCGAGTACCTATCAAAAGATACTTATAGACAGCATATCCGAAATTATCTGCTGGATCCCCTTGGATTGACGGATGCAGGTTTTATTCTTGACGAAAACACGGCTAAGGGCTATAGATGCGATGAAGAGGAGTACTCGGCTCGAGGAGAAATGGAGGAATTGGACATGGAAATTCTCGGAGATGGGAGTTGGGAGAGTTCCGGCGGCCTGATTGCGTCAGCGCAAGATATGGTGAGTGTTTCTGCCTCCATGCTATCCACGATGCGCTCCTGGACTACATCAAAAACCTTTCTGGCACCCACCATCTACCCAGGCTGGGAAAGAGAGCCGCTAATGACGATGTCAAAGGACAAATGGATGAAAGCCTTTCCAACCCTTCCAGGCTATTCCTTTGCCTCGACTCCTCGATCAACCGATCCAGGCTGGAGTGATACTTTCAACTACCCTCATTCATCCTCTGTACCAACGTATGGAGCCGGGCTGTACCAAACGACCTACAAAGGAATTACCATCCAAGAGCATTGGGGTCTGATCTCCGGATATAGGTCCTTAGTGCTATGGATAGACGACGCTAAGCTTGGTCTGACCGTGATGACCAATGGAAGTGCCGGGGAGGACGTAGTCAACCTCATCAAAATGATAGTGCTTGACGAATTCACAGGTGGACAAAAGGTTGGCTTGGACGAGTGGACAAAAAGGTCAGTCATCAGTTGCCATGCACTAACAATTGACTTCTTGTCCTGACATCGCTCTCACTAGATTCGACACCGAGAGACAGGCGAAGACAGCTCGTATAACTTCTGCTTACCCTACGATATCGTCCTCTCTTCCTGTCAAGCCAATCATTGGCACGTTCCGATCTCCAGGTCAACCAGATTTTATCCTCTCCGACAAAAGCTTTATCGAAACAAGACCTCAATGCGTGACATTGCCGTTCCGACCTCAGCTTTATGGCGATCTCAGACCTATTTTATGTTATCTCGGGGGCGGGAAATACGAAGGGTGTTTTGAGCTTACAATGAGGGTTGACGGAAAGATAAGTTACGGATCTCCATTCCAAATGGAGGTGGAAGAAGGGGTCCAAAATACGTTCAGGGTGTATGGTCTGTCCGATGTGGGTCATGGTGTCAATATGCGAGACTGTCCTGCGGTTTTCAGGAGAGTGGTAATCTAGCCATCGTGAATTGTTTCATCAACCTTCACCTCGTTTTGCCAATAGCACCGCCTTTGAGATTTCCCCAGCACCTGCGAGTGTCATGTAGATAAAACACTTGGATGTCGTATGCAGATAGACCATTGAGATATCGCATGGATTTTTTCGAACGACCAGACACATTCCTAGATACGATGAAAAAAGATTTCCCCCACTTCATAAATCTTATCATTAAATGTACAGATGAGCCTAAACTACGATACTATAGCTGTCACCATTTCGGAACGTTGCCGGAAACAAGGGCACAGTTGGTTCCACGGACGCTAACCGAACCTACACCGCCGCATGCTCAAAGTAATCGTCCTCCTTCTTCCCCTCATAGGGGGTGTGAGCCTGATGAGGAAGGTTGAAATCGAGTGGCGGAATACCATCAGGGGGATAGACCTTCTTCTGTCGCCATTGAGAGTGCTTGCTGGGTCCACTGAACAAGACGTCCATAGCTTCGATGGGGATACCTTTGGTGTCGGGAATCCAGATGAAAGTGAAAAAACTATGGATTTAGGTTGTAACTCGATATCAGCGATATTTGTCTGTAGGAGTCCAATAACACGAGTCACACTTACACAGTGGCAGCGCATACACCTGCAAAGAAGATAAATACGCCCCAGTCCATTTTTATAAGCATTTTAGGGAAGGCTTGGGTAGCAGCGAACTGCAGCCCAGACCACACGATCAGCCAACGGAAGCCCAACTAGCTATGATTGGATTCAAGTGACCCACCGAAGCCAGCCATTGACCACAGCCAGCCCATGCACCAGCTAAAGACCTCAATCTCACAGGGAAGATTTCAGCAGATACAATCCAAGGCAGACCGTTGCCTCCAAACGACCAAACCAGCCCAAAGATCATGATGAAAGCTGTAGCAGCGTTACCGCCTTTCTTTGTTGATTCCGAGAGAATTGTTGCTGTACCGGGATGACCGACTTTGATATAGGTTCCAAGGTAAATAAGACATAGTCCACACAGACCTGCAGAGAGCATCCATGGATTTCGTCTACCGAATCTGTCAATACCCCAGATGAAGAATACGATGGAGCCGCCGGCTTTAAACAAACCGTAGATACCGGTCCACAAGGTTACGTCGGTGAGACCGATAGCTTTGAAGATACTGGGGGAGTAGTAGTCTGGTATGTGACCCCGTTAGCAATTATTGACGCAGTATCAGAAGCTCTTTCGGTCGGTATAACCCGACTTACTGATCGTGATTGCTCCCGAGAAGTTCTGCAAGAACATCATCCCCATGACCAACACAAATCGGTGTCTGATTGACGAGACCTTCATTTCTCTCAAGCACCCCAAGAAGTAACCTTTGATCCCTTTCCCCTCACCTCCTGAGACTTTGTTCTCTTCCTCAATTCGGGCGTGAATCATTCCTAACTCTTCTTGAATATCTGTATGCTCAACATTATCAGCACCCATTATCCCGTCACCAGCTTCAGATTCCACAGTGCTCCAGTGCTCACATTGGTGATCACCGGGCAACATCCTTAGCCATTCCAATATCTTTATCGCTTCCTCTTCCTTCCCTCTTTTGACTAATAACATGGGCGACTCCTTGAAGAACAGACAGCCGATAGCGAAAAGACCACCAGGAATGAGCTGAACCGCAAGTGGGATTCGGTAGGATTTGCTAGAGTGTAGATCGATCGTATGGGTAACTCCATAGTTGATCTGACGTCTCAATCAGTGGGCTATCAAAGTATCAAGCTTGGAGTGTTCACTCACCCAGAATCCGACCAAGTTGCCGACTACAAAAACAGGATATACAGACAGCTAAGCGGCTTACCAGACGGATCGACGAGAAATTCAACCCACTTTGATAAGCTATCTCAAAGAGCCCGGTCAATACACCTCTAATAGGTGGAGGGGAAAGCTCAGCCAAGAAGGAAGGTACGACAGCAGTGATGATCCCGACTCCCAATCCTGTGAGCACTCGTCCAGCATCTGTTGAGCGAATAGTTAGCATGAAGGCTTTCAAGCTATCATCTGTTCGCGAGTTCCTTCTTACATATCATAGAGAGCTGATGAGATGCAGCTGTCATTATGATGGCACCGATGTTGAAGATTGCGGCTGAGACTTGTAAAGCAGGTCGACGTCCCCAAGCTTCCATCACTGAGTCCAAGTCAGCATTGTACTTGAATGACTGGTTCGACCGGAACTCACTTGGCCAAGCAAATACAGCTCCGAAGAAGCATGCAGCCGTGAACGAACTGGTGAGATTGGCCGAGTTGCTAGTCTTTTGAGAAGCAGTCATCTTGTCGATCCCGAAGGCAGCTGTGAAGCCAGGTCGAGTGATGGTAGTCCCAATGAAAGCGGCATCGTAACCGAAAGTGAGAGCTCCAAAGGCTAGGATAAGAAGCGAGATTCAGTTTCGTTTGGGGAAATGAATGGCAGTATGTTCGCTCACCGATACAGCATCCCATTGTATACACCCGCCAGTTGTAGACCTGGTGTTCAGCAAGATAGTACTTAGCGTGTCAACTTGGACATCGGCAAGGGGAACACGTACAGCAGGAGGTGTCGGTCGATCTTCGATAATCTTGAACCCCATGTTTAAGATTGTGAATACTTGTGGTCAATTAGTGCGATGTTAGCTAATATTCGGAAGCTATAACGCAATAGTACCAAGAGAATGTGTAGGGGATGTCTTTACAACACTGGTTATTTATATCTCGAAGACACCTTGGTGGTCGCTATTGACATTTTGATTGAGAGGTGTATCATTGACCGGGTCAGAATCGGTAGTTCCCGATTTCAATGAGGCTTGGCATATATGTATAATTGCCATGTGTGTGTGCGTGGTGATGCATCAGACCCGAGGGAGAAAGGACACGAATTGGTAAGGTATCCACTTGAAGCAATGATCTGTGCCATATGGAGATCAGGGGAAAGAGGCGGGGGACTCGGAGGTAAAATCCATGAAATAAGCCAGAAGCGGAGAAGATCAGCTGACTCACGGCGATCCAATTTTATGCCTGTTTCTTCCTGAGAGGTACGCCAGAAGTCTGGTAAGCTTAAAACAGTTGATCTGCGTGGAAGTCCGGCTGTTCTAAGTAGGAGCATCCCCATACTAAGAAGATTCTTCGGTTTGTACCGAATGCAAGCCGTGTCTGCTTCTCGTCGACTAGCTCTCAGTATCAGGTGGACTGGTCTAGCGTTGCTTGCTTTAGGACCTAATGACGGTTGCGATCGGATGAATACCGAAATCATGATAATATTGGACGTCTTGTCAAAATTGTTATACCTTCACCACCGGGAAAACCGATGTGCAGACCGATTATTGGTAAGACAATGGGAAGATGGATCCAAAGGCTTGTTGTAGATTTGCTCTACTCCCTTCACAGTCCATACGATGCAACACACATTAAACGGAATTTTTTCGAGGCTGGGCATCGAGCGCACCAAGAGTGAGAGATCAACGACGGTTGACCATGACTGTGGAGAGTGCGTGAGTAAACGAATTTTGTCGGAATACCATCAGACACGTCGCCACGTGTTTTTTTGTGGTAGATCTGCACCCCAAGTGAAGCAACAGACACCCCGGAAGCTTCCTCTTTCATGTGCTGCACGTTTGTTATATAGAACAATCCTTTAAGAGACCTTGTCCTCAAACAAGGTACCTGTCTCATCGAGGCATTAGCCCTCTTTCCGAACTTGACTGATGTGTGTCCTATATGAGTTTGACATTTGACCAGCACGTCTCTGCCCCAGGTCAGGAACGAACATATCACAGAACCTCCCAATGACGATCCAGCTACACCAATTGTACGTCATCTCATTAGATCAGTTCGCTCGGCTTCCACCATCGTTGTGTCATTTGCTGGCTTCGGGGACAGCTGTTCATCCTCATCAAGTGGTTTCCGCCGATTGTTGCGTCGAGGAAGGGTTTACGCGAAGGAAACGCGGTGATGGTGCTGTCGTACATCCCAGTGGTCAGACGTGAGCAAGTAGGATGTGCAGTACAAATCGTACCAGGGTCCTAACACAGATGTTGTCGGAATGACCCCGCTGGTCTTGCAAGGAAGATGGAGGACGGTGTCTGATCCAGCGGTGAGCCTTCACTTCATCCGGCAGCTGTGAACAAGCACTGAGGACAGAAATCCACTCTCTTCCTCAAGCGCTGCTTTCTCCTTCTTTGTCAGATCTGTGCTACGACGAGAGGGTCGTTTAGTAGCTGCTGGATCTGTAAGACAGGGTGAGTCCATAGCCTTAACATTCAGAATTGATGTTTAGATACAGCCCGTATGTTCGGATTCACCGCACCTCGCGGCCCTCTCGTTCTGATGGAGCTAAACCTTGTTCATGATACCTTCGAAGTGGCAACAAGAAAGTATCTATTTTTTACAATCAGTGGATGCCATCAAGGAGTGTCAGGACAACGTGAATGCCAACTGAGTCGTTGGAAAGCCGTTTGCGACTCCTTTCCCACTTCTTGTCATCGACTAGTCATGAATTCCCATCCCGTTGTATTGTGGGGTAGATGCAACTTCTGGGGATTCTGCACAGTTGTACCTATTCGTAGCTCTCATCAAAGAGGATAAGAATGGGGTGAACGGCATTGCAAAAAAGCAATTGCTCCTCGTTTAAAGTGTTTCTTCATCAAGCCTTTCATGGTCGGCTAAATTCGGAAAGATAATCACGAGTAGCGCTTGGTACGTCCTGCAACTGAGCGGATGCGAACGCGGTGAGATTTCTGTTTTACCTGAGATCCTCGTTTAGGGATGGATATGCCGAACTGTGATTTTTCAAAGGAGATGGGTCTCCAGATTGCACAAATACAAACCAATTGAAACTGAGATGAGGCGCTTGACCTTGCGAGTATCGGTGAGATTTTGAAAACTCACCCCGATCCGACTGATCGGGTAGCATCCAAGCGGCACCAGTCATAAACAAAGGATTCATGTTTCTAATAAATTCCTATCTACTCGCCCGATCCAGACAGAAAATACCATCATGTCAGCAACATACGACAACGCCGTGATCACTGTCGAAGTCAGTGAAAGCAAGTTAGAAGAAGTCAAGAGGGTTTACAAGAATGTGTATTACCATCCTGATGAAAACGTACCGGAGGAGGAGCTCAAGGTAGCCGATATTTGGTTCGCGACTTGGACGGGTTTACCAACATGCGTCAAATCTCTGGATCAGATCCCTAATATGAAGGTGCTTCAGCTATCTTCAGGTAAGTTGACCCCTGCACATTTCAATGCGCTGTTGTGCTGATCAGTTTTTCATTCCTTAGCTGGAGCCAATAAGGCTCTTTATTCCCCTATCATGTCCAGCGACAAGGCGAGGAAGCAGATAAAAGTATGTTCCTCTTCCGGTGAGTCGGATGTTCTTCATATAGGCGACACATCCTTCATCCTTATGACCGTCAATCTCACTCATAGGGATGCATACGTTATCAATTCCCCAGTATATCATTGGAAATGTCATCAATTGTGAGTGATCGCGGACGTGCGGTGATCTTCAGCTGATGACTATGCAGTGTACATGAAATTGCATATTCAACTGTACATTGCGAGGAGCCAAAGTGTCTGGCCAGACAGAGATGAAATTGTGAGATTGTGCGGTATGAGTGGTCAAGCCTTCCCTGGGAACAGATCGGTTTCTGGTAAAACTGTAGGATTGCTGGTGTGTTTGTTCTGCATGTGAAGATCAGAGTATCAGCTGAACCGCATTAGGGATACGGACATATCGCTCGCGAAACAGCCAGACTGTTCAAAGCCTTCAACTGTAGTATCATCGCCGCCAACTCGAGAGGTAACAGGCGTCCAGAGGAAGGTGTGAGTAGTGCTCATTGTATACAGAGCTCATGGGAGCTAATGGTATACGAATTGTAGTATCGCATTCCTGGAACTGGCGATGCTGATGGTGAGTAAACCCAAACAGTGATGAGCATAGCGAGACTGACCGTGTAAACTCACAGGTTCGATCCCGGAAGACTATTACTCTACCAACGACGAACAATCTTTCAGCAGTTTCCTGAGCCGGTGTGATATTCTCGTTGCCAGTCTCCCATCAACTCCTCAAACCATCAATATGTTGAGCCAGAAACATCTTGGTGAGGGACCTCGTCTTCTAGGGGTCTCTATTGGGTTAACATCATAATAGAATTACTCCCTCATGGATCGGTTCTTGTGAATGTTGGACGAGGAGACCTAGTGAAATCGGGTAGGACAGACATCTATACAACCCATAAAGCTTTACGCTAATGCTGTTTTATTCAGAAAGCATCCTCGGCGCTCTTGATGCTCCGAAAGGTCTATGGGGCGCTGTCCTGGATGTGACCGATCCTGAGCCTCTTACCCACGGACATCCTCTTTATACACATCCTAATGTAATTGTTACCCCTCACACAAGTGGAATTATAGAGGGCTATTTCGATGTCGGAGCAGATATTCTTATCGCTCAGGCAGCAAAGCTCAAGCAAAATGAAGAACCTCTAAACGTGGTGGATCCGGTAAAGGGCTATTAGAAGTTGTTATAGACATGTTAGAAGCACAGGATCATTCCCATGCAAGGCGTTCGGAAGGCAGGTTCGTACATGCATTGCAGACAATGATCAACACCCCTCCGACACTACTCCTACGACCCATTCTCGACTCAAATTTCCACGCATTCTTCCACGACTTTTTTTCATCTCATCAGCAAGAGGTAACGAGAAACTGATCCGCACGAAATCTCGCTTGGCTTCCTCTTCCTTGGTCCAAGTACTGATAAGAGACGCCTTGACGATATTTGAAGGCGCCATGGGGCTGGCCGTTCATGAACTTGAAAAGCTCTCTGAGATTCCCTCGGGATTTTTCGCAGGGATAGCAGAGCGTAGTTCGATCATCAATCGGACTTACTGTATAAGTGCATTCCTCCACTTGGTTTTGGAAGTTCCGTGACTTCAGCCAGAACGTATTTCTTGAGGAGGTCAATCATCATGAGGCATCGTTCACAGATATCTCGAGGAGGGATGCTCATTCGAGATGCGATTCGTGACGTTTAAGAAAACGACCGTGACGGGTTTTGCCAGGGTAATACACTTGTTCTCCGACCTATCATGGGATACTCATGCTCATAGAATGGCGGCAATAGGAGCAATAAAGAACCAAGGAGGTTATTGGTATTGTCAATCCAATTTTCACTTGTCGAAACCAAAATACGACGGTACTAAAACCTACTGGAGCACTTTCTCTGGTGTTCATGATCTTTTCTACCAGTATACTATGTCCAGTGATCCACCCCAGTCTGCTTACGGGCGCGACCATCTTGGAGAAACTGTCTACTCTCATGACTCTACCATCCATACATATATGTATCTAAATATAGGAGACTGGTACGATCGGGCCATTCTCGCCCTGGAGATACAAATGACGGGTGAACACGAATGATCTGCTAGCACCGGATCTAACAGAGCATGTGAGCAAGATCCAAATCACCATGGTGATATGGCGTATACTCTCTATCAGCAATCTCGGGCATAGAAGGAAGGGTCAACTGCAAGAAGGAAAGCTGCAGTGCTAATTGGGATCAAGTAGGACGACTTGGTCTGAGAGAAGATATCGATGTTTGCGAATCTGAGGTCGCGCCTGTCGAGATATGCTCAGCTGGACAGGCGATGGCAAAGTTTCCTGTTTATGCATTGACCATAATCGCCCATTGCTTCTCTAGCGTGTACGGTACAATGCTACATGTTACCATCTACCTGATGGGGATCTTCCGGAGCCCAACGAGCAGCCGGATCACAAAGCCAGTAGTTCAAAACAATGAGAGATTAGTATACGAACCTCCAATTGGGAGAGTCGGTACCATCGGCCGTACATTCCGCAACAGCGTCAGGGTTTGCAGCACCATATTTCTCGTCCTTTCTTTTGTTCTGATATTGGAGATAGTAGGTACCAGTGAAACAGAGGATGCAAGAGAGGAAGAGACCGCCTGCGCAAATCGAGTTCCCTTTATGGTATCGAGGAGGATCATTGTAGCTGATTATCCCAAAGTCAGCGCAGATGCCAAGTAGTGCTTCAAGTGCGTTCACTCACATATTACTGCCAGTGATACTACCGAGTTGACCAGTACTGTGATACATAGCGATTAGTGTTGTAGTCCGAACCCCCATCCAGAAACGAAAGTGGCACTCACATCAAAAACAGTACTAGTGATGCTGCACGTTTGGAAGAAGTGTCTGCATTCGTCGCGCACCAAGAGAACCTATTAGATAGAGAGATCCCGTGAGTATAGTGTTATGTTGTGATGATGGGAGTTCAGGAAGATGGGAACTTGCACTTACATCAGAGGTTGACCAACGTAGACACCTGCCACCGTGATATATGCCGCAAAATATCTAATGCTCTTCGGACCAACGTAGGCGATCAAAATGTAACCTATTCCGCCTATCAAATTGGCGGCACCGATGAACCAGCCCCTGATAGACAGGCGATCGGACCAGTAGGCCACGACAACGGCAATTACGTAAGCCACCAAGTAAGGGGGGGCGGACAGTCCTTGAGCATTGACCGAAGTATATCCCATTTCTCTGATGATCGCAGTCAAGAACACCGAAAGGCTGTTGAATGCCATGCCTCCACAGTAGTGGATTATCGCAATCCACCAGGTCCAAGGCTCCTTGAAGGCTGCCTTGAAGCCAGCAATCGAATATCCACCATGTGGCTCTTTTGATTGACTTCGCTCGACACGCTCTCGAGCAATCTCGTTTTCACGAGGACTGAGCCACGCGCACTTGTCGGGACCAGAGGGGAGCACTAAAAAGATCAACAAAGCGGACAAGAAGGTGGGCTTTTCATTGCCAAAATCGTCAGCATGATATCACAATCAAGAAGGCATGATTGCGCTCACTGTTGATTCCACAATGAACACAAGTTTCCAAGGTGCGAGAGCCGTCTTGGCTTGTACGAGACCGTAGGCAGCGGCTCTGAAGGATAGTTCAACAGATCAGCCACGCATACATAGAAAGACAAGAAAGTTGAACCCACCCAGCGAAGGCATTGGCAATGCAGGATACAGCTTGGAAGATGGTCCATCGAAGACCGAATTCTTGCCTCGGGTACAGCATAGTAAAGTAGAAAGCGATGGCCGGTCCACCTCCAGCCTCCAAAGCAGCGATGACGACACGCTACGCGATTTGCTCAGCAATTTTGCCAAGAAAGTGTCAAGATACTTACACATGCGATCATTCCTCCGTAAGTTGTTGTGACACCTTGAAGAGTAGAGGCAAGTCCCCAGGCGCTCACGATGGCAGTCAAGAAGAACTTGGGAGGGATATATTTTAAAAGCAGCATTTCGGGCTGACAGATGGTGTAAACCACATAGAAGATTGTCAAAAGAAAGCTGGTAGAAGCATTGGGGGTCAGCGATCCCCGCTGAATCGTCGGTTAGATACAAGTCACTTACTTGTATTGCTTCTTGGTGATGCCCAAGTCAGCAGACATACCGGCAGTGTTGGCATTTCCGATGTTCGCTTTATCGAGGAAAGCGCAGACATTCATAAAGCACAGAACAGGTAAGATGTACATGTCCATCTTCCGTCGAACTGCGGTATTATATCAGTAAGAGATGCTATAGGTGTAGTTTCTTCTCAAACTTACCCTTCATCGACTCCTCGTGAGTATAGGAGGGTCCATTGTCGATGTCATGGATTGCGGAAGGTGTTTTCTCGATAACATCCAGGTGGTCGATCGCAGCCTTAGGCTCGAGTTCAATGGGATTCATTTCGGTAGTCATGTTGTCTTGACTATACTGGTTGGTGTTCTTGACGAGTCAGTATCATGACAACCTCTGCGTCAGCCTTTTATACATATGCTTGAATGCTTGAAGAAGATAACATGTAATCGTTTCAATGCCGATGTGCTTGGTCGAACCCTGAAAGACTGAAAAGGGTAAACATCCGGTGGGGGTCTGCAGGTCCCCGCGGGGGCGTGAGACCGGGACGGCATTGGTGTTTGGTGTCTCATGTCGGCATTCGGATTTTACTGCCATAAGATTACGGTATTCGCGGGATCGACCTTTTCTTACAATCAAAGCCGACATTGCTGTAGTACATCCTCCTATACAGCTCTGATTGACAGTGCAGCTCGCCTTTCAAGCCGATTAAGCTGTATGAAGTGACTTGGAGACCGCTCGCACAAACATCAACCACAAGCACCGTGATTCTGATATTGTGTATAAATGTGTCAAGCTTTAGGTCAAAATGTTTGCCTCCTTTTTCCAACGTAACTGGTCTTGTACTACGTGTTGTCTACCGATCCAACATGACGCTCACCAACGGAACTTCAGATAAATCGCATCAAGAAGGCTTTGCCGCGGCCAAGAAAGCTGCAGTCAGCAACAGAGTCAAAGAAAGGATCCTTCGAGGGGAGCTTGCCCACTCGTTCTCTATCAAGCTGGTGAAGAACGTCGAGATCATTCATTATGCGGCTGCGGCAGGCTATGATGCAGTCTTGATAGATATGGAGCATTCTAGTTTCGGTTTGGAGACGACAAACCAGCTAAGTTGCGCTGCCTTACAGGTTGGGTGAGTCAATCGCGCCATACCAAGATCACGCGACCAATGCTAACTCAAGGGCAGCGTCACACCGATTGTCCGTGTACCCGCCAACACATCCGACTGGATCTCTCGAGCTTTGGATGGAGGCGCAGCAGCCGTTATTGTACCTCACGTGAACTCGGTCGCGGAGGCTGAGAATGTGGTACGATATGCCAAATTTGCGCCTCTAGGTGAACGATCGGCTACCAGCGGAATGCCCATCCTCAAATACGCCTCAGTGCCAGCCAAGTATGCTAATCCCGTGGCAAACGATGCGACTCTAGTCATTGTGATGATTGAGACGGAAAGGGCTTTAGAAATTGCCGAGTGAGTCTTTCTCAGCATTTAAGTCAAGCAAGATGACGGCTTATACTTTGACCATAGTGACATAGCAGCAGTGCCAGGAGTTGACGTTGTCCTGATCGGAAGTTCCGATTTGACCTCAGAGTGAGTTGAGTACTCTGCCAGGCCATGGTCTCATTTCGCTGACAAAGCAACAGTATGGGCATCCCTGGGGATTATGACTCTCAGCGATTAACGGATGCTTACGCCAAAGTTTCGGCTGCATGCAAGAAGGCTTCAGTTGACGGACGAACAGTGACTTTGGGTATTGGGGGTCTCAAGTGAGTCGATCCTGAAATGCGGCAATGTGTTGCTGATCATCGCTCCGGGTCTCAGTCCTCGCCCCGATCTTATCGAGAAATTTGCAACCTTGCATTCAAACGCAAGATATGCCATGTCCGGCGCCGACAACTCGATCATGCTAAATGGAATGAAGGCTGGTGCAGCTAAGTGTAAGATTATAACCGATAAAGTGTCTTCGAGTCAGTAGATTGTATTGTACCATGAATTTGCGCTGTATGTTGCCGACACTGTCCACGTACGATGTAATCACCAGTCTGGATTCCATTAGTCTGGTTAATATAGTTGAGAGTATAGTGTTGTCGAGGAGTCTTGCAAATCAGCAGCTGAGACTTGTCCGCATAACTTACAGGTAGAATCTTCCGCTGAGGGATAGGAGTCGTGGGGGTAATTCAAGTTATGTATACAATCCGTGTGCAAATAGCAGAGCTCATACTGTACATCTCTCAAGCAGGATCTGAGGACGTACTACATCTACAAGATGGCTTGTGCATTCGGGGGGCTTGCGATACCTCCCTCTATATTCAATACCATGCTTGTGAAGAAGAAAGTCCACTGCTGCAGCCGTTCACATTCCTGGGCAAGTTCTCGCAGATCGAATAATTCACCGATCGGCATGCCCCATCCAGCTAAGAATACTTCGTGAATCGATGGTTGTCGTGGAGATGGGTAGTTTTCGTATGCAGCTCTGTGAGCATCATTAGGACCTCGCTTTGGGGTTGTGTGAGCAGTAGATATTGACTTACGTGTCAGATGCGACCGCAGCTATTCCGTTATCCCAATGCCATCTCAGGACATCTTCGCTTTGGTCTACACCGCAGTAACCCCTGACTTTGCGCTTTGGCAGCTGGGCCCGTTCGTCATCTGATAACTTGAGGAAATCCTCTGTGAAACCGGTCCTTACGAGGAGGATGTCTCCATTCGCAAAAGACACGTTCGATTCCTTCGCGCAATCTATGATTATATCCAAAGTTATAGGAGTACTTCCATCGAAGGCAGACATAGGAGGAAGATCATGTCGAGCCCGATACGCAACGATGTCCAGCAGATGAGCGCGAGACGTTATCGGTCGTTTCGCATAATCTAGTTTCTCCTGTTACTGACACACCACATGAAAATTACCTGTCCAAGAGGAACTCACTATGTATTCCGTTACGGCTGATGGCTCTATTCTTCGCATCATCATTGCTCTGCCCACCATAGTACACATATGAGCCTTTCTCAGGGTAATCTAAGTAAGGATAATGCCTAAAGCCGTCCCATTGAGTTGACGCCTGAGTGTTAAAGGAGACATGATCATCATTACAATGTGTTCGATGTATTCTGTACCTCCACCTTTGTCAGCTGTTTCAGCCAACAGGCCGAGGCTGATGAAACCCACATTTCATGATCTAAACCTTTACGAGCCGGGTTTAGAGGCTGAGCACCAAGTGGCAAGCTATACACTGGAGAAATAAGCTTGGATCTTTGAACGGAGTGTCGACACTGACTTCAAATTCACGCAGATCCCATGTCTGATTGCATCCCTCCCTCTCTTGACAGCCTGTTCGGTGATAAGGTTCAACCTTCCTAATTCGTCATTACTGCCATATAACCCCCAAGCATTGTAAGGCGGACCGGATCTTGCTTTAAGATCATCAAATGAGCGCAGTGAGGACATTACAGATCTTGATGCAGTATAGCAGCGGATTTTAAGTGTGAGAATGAGCAAATCAGCCCTCGCAATGACTATATATAGAAGGAACCGGCAGAACGAGCAGGTCATATCCGAAGCACATCGGGGTTCAATGCCGCTCGTTACTTATTTTCGTGAGATTCTCATCCCATCGCAACTTTCGTATTGCATTGGCTCGAATCCTCGAAACTTTCAGTATCATGGATCGGCTCGCGCAATTTTAAGGGGCGAACACCATCTACTTTTTCTTGACGCGGTGCAGAGACAGAACACAACCTCAAAGCTACATCCATGAGCTCACAACCAGCCCAATTCTCTAGATCGCCCGAAGAGCACCAGTCGGCAGCTTCGACAAGCACAGGTTCGGCTAGCCGAGCTGCCAGGTATGGATCGTCTTGTATCGCATGCAGACGCAGAAAACAGCGATGTGATGCGAAACTGCCATCGTGCTCAAGATGCTCGAAGTTGAAAGAGGAATGCATATATGAAGGGTGAGTGTCGCCTCCGCGTGCGCGTCCCACTTTCTTCACCAGATCTAATGCCAGCCTGTCAAGTTCCTGATGACCGTCTTAGTAACATTCGAAACCAACCTTCACCGCACCTTGTTCCCCTCCTCGTCAAGACTTTCGACTTTCTCCGCTCCATCACTTCGCCCGAGTCCCCACATGCTGACTCAGCTCTGCGTCCTCTGATAAAGCAATTTTTAGATGAGAATTCTATTCCGACCTTCAGTAGTGCTCGGAAAGCAGAGAAGGATCAACAGGCAAGTGGGAGTGATGCAACTTCGTCTTTTAGGGAGAAAGACTTGAGTGAAGACCCAGTAGAGGAGATGTCCGGGATAGGTGAAGAAGGTACGACAGAAGGAAATCCGGATGTAGACGAGCTATTGATGCACATGAGCTTAGCGGATGATGGTCAGGTAAGCTCCAGTCACGTTGTTGTCGTTGATATATGCTGACCCATGAAACTGATGTCAGAATGGCCATTTCGGTGTCACATCCCTGTTCTACCAAACCCCATCGGAGTCAGTTGTCGAAAAACTACAACGCCGTTTGTCTAGATCGCAAGGTGCAGCTCGAAAAGTCATGCAGAGATCGGGATCTTATGAAACTCAAGGCAGTGTTGGCGTACCATTAGGTCGTCCAGGAAGAAGAAGGGACTCGATTGACGAGATTTGGGCAACGGATGAGAATAGCACATCCACTGGTCCCGAAGATGAAGCTGGGATTTTGAAAGGGAACGCCTCGATGCTTGGCGGGTGGGAAAGTCGTGAGAATCAGATCAACCACCACCCCTTCCGATATTACTCCTGATCCGTTGTTCAGTGGCCTACTCGAAACTTGAACTGGAATCGGACGCTGCAAGCGCGAAGATGATAGTGCATCTATTGAAGGTGAGCCGTCAGCATCGATGGACCCCTGCTAATTTAAGTTTCAGACGTATTTCTGTTGGCGTGAGTAAAGGCAACACCATGACGTCCGCTAATTGTATGTAGAATACGGCTCGCACTGTGTCGTCTACCGACCGGTCTTCATCCGCGATATGGCTCTGGGAGGTCCTTACTTCAATCATTTCCTACTGAACGTCATATGCGCTCATGTGAGTGACCTTCGCCCGCTTCAAAAATTCATTATTGACGCATCGACAGGCTACGCGATATTCAGACTATCATCAGCAGATGGGCGGGGTTATGGGTGGCAACACAAATGGTCTCTCTACTCCTGCATTGACCTTGGGAGCAGATTTCATGAATCGTGCGAAATTGTTGTTGGCGGCTGAGATGGACAAGGTGAGTTTCAGTCACCCGTGTACTCAGCTGACACCCAGCCGTCGAATATCCCTACCATTCAAGGGCTTCTCCTACTGGGACAGCGGGAATGCGCCTGTGGTAATTTGTCCCAAGGATGGATGTACACAGGGTGAGTTTTACCTGAAAAGGACAGCGCTGACTTGTAGAATGGCATTCCGTGCAATGCGGTAAGTACCCACAGAATATTATAGGGTAAGCACAATGGTCTAACAGTTCTTCGACTGCATTAGGGACCTAGGAATTCATCTTGATTGTAATCGTTTGCCCATTTTTGGTTTCGGAACCATGTCAGCGGAAGATCGAGAGATTCGACGTAGATTGTTTTGGTCAGCATATACTTGGGATAAGGTAAGTCTCCCATGCTTCTGCATTGTATGGGTGAATGCTGAAGCGTGGGCAAAAGATCATCAGTCTGGCCCTCGGCCGTACACCCACTTTTAACGCTTTTCAGAACGCTTCACCTGGTCCGATAGTCGATGATACCGAAGATGATTCGGAATGGAAACCATATTTCTGGGAGGACGCTATGCCATCTGAGCTCGCAAATTATCCGGTCCAGAAATCGCTCATGACATCGAATTTCCGACATTTCATCAAGTTGTGCGAAATCATACAGAAAATCATTATGCGGTTATACAATGGTCGAATGAATCGACTTCGCAGCACCAATTTCGTAGAGCACATGAAACAGCGTTTGCTGGAATGGATGGACCAACTGCCTGCTGGACTGAGGTTGGATGCCAATGCTTTGCCAGAAGATTGTCCTCCACCTCACATCTTCTCGACCAAGTGAGTTTTCTAATGCACGATGGGCGCTAAGACGAAGTGCTCTCTACCGGGCTGCTTGGATTCTCTTATATAGGATATATCTGCCCAATGCGGTTCCAGTCCGCACGGGTGCGCCGCCGAACATCACAGCTTCTGCAGCAGTGACATGCACGCAAATGGCTGAAGAGTTACATCAACTCTTCATACTATACTCCAAGACTTTCAAGCTGCGTAACATGACTTATACTCTGAGCTGGTCCATGGTATGTCAATTCAGGTTTAGGTAGTACGGCATCGTACTGAAAGGTGTACACATAGTATTCTGCCGCCACCATAAATGCAATCGACTTCCAGTCACCGGATTCAGTGGTGGCTGCTGCCGCAAGTCCGCGTCTGAGCATGTCACTGCATGTGCTCGAACGAGGCAGCTTACAGACTCCTGGTACTCAAAGGGTAAGTCAGACCATATCAGGAGGACGGTTCCAGCTGATGTTCTTACAGTCCATTGAGATCATCAAACAACGACTACGATCCCCGGCTATACGGTCAATCAAACGTCCGGGAGACAGCCTGGTAAATCTAGATCGGAGTAAGCGGTTTTCACAGGTCAGTGATCCTCCCGCCGATCCTGTCCAACCTCAAATCTTCGAAGCGCAAGCTCTCATACATCAAGAACCTCACACCACCGACTCTCAATCGTCCACGGAGTTCGACCTAGCTAGTATATTAGACGCAAGTGTGGCTACGTCCAATCCCCCTCAAACGGATGAAGAGGAAGATATACTCACAATGTGGACCAACTTGATGCAGAATGGGTCAAACGGTGTTGGAAATATGGATCTGCTACAAGGTATGATGGCTATGCCTTCGGGAGCCAATCAATACACCACATATCCAGATTGGAGCTCGGAATGGTGGAACCGGTCGGATCCCTGATTTAGCCCTAATCCATAATGCCGATGTCGTTAGAACGTCTATGTGTGTGCATTACAAATGTCATAGTCAAGTCTGGATGATAACTGATCGATACAAAGAAGTACAAGGGAGTGAAATGAGAACATCGCAATTGTTGTGCACAATATCTCTTTCATCAGACACTGACAACATCTCGCAGTTGTTCACCACGGAAAGCCTCTACGAGATGATCTATGACAGCCAAAGCAGTGATCCTGATCACATCCAACGAGGCGGCTCCGATGTGAGGTCTATCATTACATGTAGGCGTTAGTTTCGAACGCTGTCCGGCATGGAACTCCGTGACTCACGTCGATAACACTCTCGGATGAGAGATCAATCTGCCGAAATCCTTGCTAGTAGGAGGCTCGATTGAAAAAGCATCAATACCAGCACCCGTTATCCACCCTTCCTCTAAAGCTCTGAGCAAAGCCTCTTCATTCACGATACCACCTCGGGCTGTGTTGATAAGCAACGCGGATTTCTTCATCTTCCTAAGTTCGTCTTCACCAATTAAATTCCTCGTACTTTCTAGCAAAGGCACATGGATGGAGACCACATCTGAAACCTCCAACATCTTTCCGAGTGTGCCCACTCGGGTGAAATGGCTTGAAGATAAAAGATCGGACCATTTCTGCACCATCGATGGGTGCAGATGTGGGTCGTAGACAACGACTTTAGCTCCGAAAGCGCCGTGAAACATTTTGCCTAGCTGATATCCTATGTTTCCACCTCCGACTAGACCCAGCGTCTTCCCGGTCAACTGGAAGCCTGTCAATCCACCTTCAGCCTTGGTCACAGTCTCTCCTGATCTGATCCTTCGGTCGATTTGAGCGACATCTCGAGCAAGACATAGTGACATAGTCAAAGCTAGTTCAGCGACCGCACTTGCCTAGGGAAGAAAGTTCGGAGGTCAATTGAAGTCAACACGTGACGTGGACGCAAGAGATCCGATGATACTCACATTTACTCCTGGAGTGTTCATGACGGTTATCCCTCTTTCTTTGAGTTCCTTAACAGCGATAGCATCTACACCAACCCCATGTTTGCCCACGAACTTGAAAGCGGGTCCAAGCACTTTGACGTCTGAAGGTGTTATTGTGTTACTTCGGACCATGACCGCTTCCGCCTCCTCCCTCCATGATTTCACCTTGGGGTCCGGTTCACACGTAAAGTCGAAGTGCTGTTCGGCATACTCCCTGACCGAATCATCTATAGGATACAAACAGAAAACTCTTGGTTTATGTGGCACAGCTGAAGGCGACATTTTTGATAGTGCGCAGAGCTGCAAGATTACTTCTGGGATATTGTGGTTGTATCATTGTGCATGTATCCTAAACGCTGTTGGTTCTTATAGTCGATTAGTGTATCTGCATTGTTAGACGGCCGCAAGCCATGAGGTTCTTGTTCGAAGCCGAACAGCGATACTTACCGGATGAGATAACGAAGGCCGGATACCGATGCGGCATGAATCCCGCTGTCAAAAGACATGAGCGGTGTACATCACCGATCTGTCATCGGAGGTGGGCAGTGAATGCGGACGCGAGATATTTCGATAGACAGGTCGGGGGTACCCATCTCTGCTGGCGAAACGCAAGCTGAACCGACATGAGAAATCCAGGATCTGGTTGGCGAGGAAAACGAAAGTCAAAAAGTTCACTCCGCTTCCGTGTCTGAAAACGAGGTTACAACTGGTACCCTCGGATGCCACGTGTCTGTGCGTTCTCAACACTATGGACCTTAGAATTTTTGTTCCCCTCTTCGGTAGGTTCCTCGTCCTCGTGTCCACGAACCCGTCGCTGACACCCCCATCATGCCATCTTGCGCCGTCCGCGACCGATGCTTCCCACATTGAGGATCGCGCGCAATCTGTTGTAGCTGCACTTGGGCGCACAGAACAGCACGTGACAACCGAAAGAGTTATGTGAGAACAAGGAAGAACAGCCGTGCTGGCGCAGCCGCTCGGGTGTACAGCCCATCGTATTCACTAGTCATCCCAAAATCAGGTCTGCCTTCACAGCTGGGGTTGATATGTAGTGCTGTGAATCGCCTGCTGCGGTGCCGCAGTCAAGACCAACAGAAAACATCACGCCAGGGGCGGTTCAGGGGATAACAGAGATTCGCAATTCCAAAAAATGCGCACATCCAGGGTCCTGGTGCTCACGTTGTAGATTAGTGCGTCATTCCGAGGGCATTCCAGACATCTGGATAACGAAATTTTCTGTGAAATCGCATAAAGTCGAGAGCATGTCACAATTCGAAACGAGTGGTAGGGCAGCTGGTTATCATGCAAAGGATTCGTTGCAACGACATATTCTGATTTCATCAAACGACCCTTAGCAATGGGGTTCCCGCGCATCTCTGTAGAGCTATACATCATCACCTTTGTTGTTATCTGTGGGTTCAGTCTTGTACAGCTATTGAGAGATCCAACATCGAGCCGTCCGAGTCTATCTCTCCTACCTCAGCCTGATTATTCTGTAAATGGCAGTCCTCCACCTCCAGCTCAGCCTGAGAACCGACATCTGAACCAGCAAGAATGTTTGCAGCGGTACCCAAAGCTATATCATGAAGCCGACAGAGCTCGCAAGTGGTTTCAGGGTAAGGGAGGAATCAGTAAGGACATGGTAGATCAGTCGGAAACAGATGGGGGCAATGCTAGACTGGTGATTCTGAATAATCAAGTGGGTACGAGAGTTCAAAGGTTCGAAGGAATCATAGGAATTAACCATGGATTCTCGAGTAGCTTTATGTGAAAGGCTTCTACGGAGGCATCAATACTCGAACACAGGCCGCTATCGCCGCTGTCTATGGTACTCTGTTGACAAGTCCTGAGCCATTGCCGGATGTTGAGTAAGTCATCACAGCATCCCTCTTCTTCGAAATTCGTAGCTCATCGTTGTCTGACGGATGTTCTAGCTTTGTTATTCAGACATCAGATGCTGGTGGAGGCTCTCATCCACGATTCGTCCTTGATCGTGAGGAGAAGCAAAAGGATCTGTGGTTGATGCCAGGTATGTATATCCCGCATATTGTGCTGCTTTCCTGACAAAATGTCTTGCTAGATTTTGGCTTCTTCTCTTGGCCTGAACCGGGAGTCGGCGCGTATTCTGAAGTGAGAAGCAAGACTTTAGAGTTCGAACACAGTCTGGGCCTGCGCTTGAACGACGATCTTGAGGTATTGCATGATAGCTGGGAGAATAAAACGCAAAAGTTGTTCTGGCGAGGATCGCCAATGGTAGAAGTGAGGCATGTGAGTGAGGTTCGACGAATCGTTTAGCAGCTGTCTGACTGTCGTTCAGGATCTCCTCCGAGCTAGCAAGGACAAGCCGTGGTCTGACGTGAAGGAGCTGAATTGGGGAGCCGTCAACCAAGATGAGGATGGACGAAAACAAAACAATGGAGATCTCAGAACTCCTGCTGAGCATTGTCAGTATGCGTTCTTAGCGCAAGTAGAAGGATGGGCATATAGTGGTCGCCTGAAGTAAGTCTGATAATCTTTTCTGGCAATCATAACTGACGGTCCACTTTCAGATACCTCCAACAATGCCGCTCAGTCATCGTCGCCCATCCTTTGAAATACATACAACATTACCACCATCTATTCAATACTAGAGATGGGGACCCCGATCAAAACATGGTGGAAGTCCCGCTACCTCTGGAAGAGAATTTGTCGGAGGTGATGACAGAACTCGTAGATCCGCGGAATGTAGAGAAGGCTCGTCGGATCGCGGACAACAGCTGGAAGATGATGAGGGAGGGTTATATCAGTCCCGCAGCCAAGTGAGCACATCTCATGACTCTCATGCCTGAACTCGCTAAGTAAACTTGTTGTAGTGAATGCTACTACCGATATGCTCTACGAGCTTACGCTTCAGCGCAGACTTTTCAACCATCGTTAGAAGGTAGAGCAGTACCATACGAGAGCTTCCTGCTAATGGGGACCACACATTGGGATCCGCACTAGTTGATAAAGTCTTGCAGAATGTATCGATGTGTTGTCTCCACTCGATCTCCGCCGACATCGGAGCAGCGCACATTCAGCTTGCTCCTACCACTCACTCCCACGAGAATTACATGCGCACCATGTAGAGTATTACTTGATCAGTGCTACTCACAATGGGAAGCAATTTGGCCATGTGATCACCAATATCTGCATTGCAACCTGTTGGTCATGTTCAGTCACATCATAACGATAGTCATACATAGATAATACAAAGGAGTCGGCCACTGTCAACTTTTACCAGAAATCAACCACGAAGATTCCCCGTTATGAGAAGTCTCTAATGCCCTTGTACTTGGTTTAAGAGAAGCTCTTCAAATTCACCGACACCCGGTAAATTCCATCCTTCGGATCCTTTTCTAGTCTCTGCCCAAGCAGAGATCTTGGCGGCCAAATTCTTGGGACCGAAACCGAAATGCTCGAACAAAGTGCTGTACGGAGCGGAGTGACCAAACCCAGTCATGTGAGCACCAGCGTGAGCGTATTTGGCCCAACCGAAAGAACAGTATGGTTCGATGGCAACTACCAACGATTTGCCGGAAGGAATGATGGATCTTCGGTATTCAGCTGACTGTTTGTCGAATCTGCCCATATGGGGCATTGATACTACCCTGACTTTGTAGTCCGAAAGTAATTTGGCGGTGTCGACAGCTCTGGCGACTTCCGAACCGGTTGCGACAAGGGTAATTTCGGGAGTTTCACTGGCATCGCCATGGACTATATAAGCACCATTCTGGACTTGGTTTCGGTCGGTACCAGATAATAGAGGGACTGGTTGTCGAGTGAGGGAGAGCAGACTGGGGTGGTCGGAATCTTTCAAAGCTAAGATCCAAGCTCCGGCGACTTCTTCGGCATCGGCGGGTCTGATGTAGTTGAAGTTGGGCAGAGCTCGCAAGAACAATGGGAAAGCGACAGGTTGATGGGTAGGTCCATCTTCACCTACACCGATGGAATCGTGAGTGGCGATGGCGATGAATCGAAGTTTCATCAAGGCGGCCATACGTAAAGAGGGCGCGGCGTATAACCAGAAGATGAAGTAACTGGACATGATTCTGTCGAAGAAGGTCATAAAGTAATCAGTTGAAGCTCAAATACCCCTGAAGAGGCTACTTACGGTACAATGGCACCCTTATGCCAAGCAGCCAATCCATTCGCTACACCGACCATGGCATGTTCTCTAATACCGTATCGAATTTGTCGACCAGAGTAATCGCCATAACCTGATTTGGGGTTCTGGAACTCCACCATTTTGTCCCAGTTGACAAAGGTCGATTCACACAAGTCGGCACTTCCGACGAGGAAAGAGTTATCTTGAGGAATGACGGATCTAAGCATGATACCACTAGATTGTCGGGTGGCTTTTGGATCCTGAGGCAATGATGATTTAGGTGGTAAGTTGCTTTCCCAACTTTCGATCAGTTCACCAGCCAATCGTCTCTGGAACTCCTTAGCTTCGGAGGGATAAGATTCGGTGTACTTCTTCAGAAGTTCATTCCATTCTTTCTCATCTTTCTCTCCTCTAGCTTGGGATTCTTTGAAGTAATCATATACAGCTTGAGGAACAGCAAACTTTTCTTTAGGGTCGAATCCAAGAGCAGATTTGACATTGGCGACATCATCTTCACCTAATGCGGCACCGTGTACCTTTCCACTGCCTTGATTGGCTGATCCAATACCGATCACGGTCTTGATGTTGATAAAGACGGGTTTGCCAGTGAAGGATTTAGCTTGATCGAAAGCATCAACGATGGCGGCGAGATCGTTGGATCCATCATCGACTTCCAAAACGTGCCATCCCATCGATCTGAGCTTGGCGGAGGTGTCATCGGTGAAACAGATGTCAATGGTACCATCAACAGTTACCGAGTTGTTGTCGTAAACAAGAATTAGGTTATCGAGACCCCAGTGACCAGCCATAGAAATGGCTAATGAGCATCATTAGCGACCAGACTGTCAGTGTAGTGGAAGTGAGACCCACCTTCCTGTCCGATACCCTCTTGTAAACAACCATCTCCGGTGAAGCACCATACCTTGTTCTCGATGATAGGGAAACCGTCTTTGTTATAGGTAGCAGCCATATTCTTGTTGGCTATGGCGAGACCAACGGCGTTGGCAATACCTTGACCCAAGAGACCAGTAGTCAACTCGATACCTGGATACTCGATCTCGGGGTGACCAGCGGCAATACCGTCCATGGTGGGGGCATGGTATTTCTTGATTTGATCGAGAGACCAAGTGGAGTAACCGGAGAGATGAAGTAAGATATACTGGAGAAGACAAGCGTGTCCAGCGGAGAGAACGAATCCTGCGGGCAAGGGGAATAGCATAAGAATAAGCGAGATTACACGGGTGATGGAGGCACTAGATTTGGCAACTTACGATCTCGGTTGACCCACTCTGGATTAGCGGGATTGTACCTCATACTATACCTCCAGAGCGCAGTAGCGATAGCAGCTGCACCCATGACGGTACCGGGGTGACCACCTTTGTACTGTTGACAGCATCTGTCAGCGGGGAGATCCTACTCCAGCAAGAAGATGTGAGCACACCTGTTGACAGAGATCGGCACCCAGACATCTTATGGTGTTGATGACCAGCTTCTCTGTACCAGGAGTGGAGGCTTTACCAGAAACCTTTGGGTCTTTGCTGAGTTCGGTGCCATGAGAGGCGTCGAGGTTTTGCGTGGCTACAGGAGACATGCTTTCGGATTGATTGGAGTTGCAAAAGAGATAGCGGAAGACTTACCATGGTTGCATTCACTGGAGGACTATATATATCATGACTGAACATGAGGAAATTGGAAGTCAAGATGGACGTAATTCTGGCGATTGTACGGCAAACATATGGGCCGGGACGATAATGTGTGTTATTCTTCCGGAAGATGATTCCGGAACCCCGCAGGCCGATCATCATCCACTTCTCCACTCCATGTCATCGGGCTTGAGACATCGCCTTTGCATGGACCCAAGGGATACATATAGGAACGCAGATGGATTGTTGAGACACGTGAGAAAAGGTAATACATGAAGGGGAACTTTATGGTAGAGAATCAACTTAACACCGAGAGGGGTTGCCGGATACCTTAGACAAGGGTATAACCGAAACGAAACATCACTTGAATACGAGTATATCGAGAGACTTCTGCGACCGCTTACACAATGGTGCTAGCAAGGAGATGGGGCAGGGACACATTGCCTTTTGGATTTGCAGACACCAGAGCAAATCCTGCTCCATTCCATCTCGGTCCGAGAGTAATGAGCGGGATGATGTCGACAATGTGGATGTCGACAATGTGGAGTTGTTGAAAAGCTTATGTAATGCCTACCGATTGCACCATGTCGCCAGCACTACAGTATCCCATTGCCGCTAGCTATCCCTCGGTGGTGCATCCAAGGGGTGCGTCTTGCGCCACATGCTATAAGAAGAGATTGCGTTTAACAAAAACAGAAACGAAACTACAGCACCCGGGATTCCCAAGTGGTCCCCCACCTTGGTACTAACCGGGCGATACACAGCTTAAGATTGCGCAGAGCGAACGGGATGCGATGCTTTATAGGTTCTATGGCCGTAGATGTGAGCAAGGAAAGGACAGCGTATGTAAATCATTAGAAATGGGATCCAAAGGATGCGTGAACGACTCTTTAATGAAATCGTCGGGTTATCCGGTGCATCAGCACGGATCACACCTTTCTTTGGGAATCCTGCTACAGGAGAGACAGATAATAGAAGACGGGGTTCGACCATCCAAAATACAGTCATAGATTATGCATACAGCTTGAAATGATTATAATGCGAGATACATGCGGTATCAGATCCAAAGCATATCGCCACCATGGTTAAAATCCTTCGGGCACTCCCCATCCACCTCCTCCGGGAGTTTCTATCCTCACTCTATCACCATTACTCAACTTAGCTATACCGTTACTACCCACTCCTATCTCCGTATATCCTTGAGGGTTCTCATCTATCTCTAAGTTTCTATTCAATCTATATACAGTATTCTTACCCCTTTGACCATCTTGACCGCCTTCCATACCCCTAGGGTGAAAGACTCTTCTCTGAGAAACGATAGAGAAGTTTAAGGGCATTCTCGCTTCGAAGAGCTTTGACATTCCGTCACCACCCTTGTATTTACCTCTACCACCTGAGTCTCGACGGATGGCAGATTCAACTAGCAGCATTGGGCATCGCTGTTCGAAGATCTCGGTATCGGTCAATTTGGTGTTGGTGCAGTGCTAAAAAGGGTGTGCTGTCAGCGTCGGGTATCAGATAAAAACCGCAAATGTATTCACCACATGGACACAATTTGCACCATTCCACGATGGACCTGCACCACTACCACCACCGAGTGATTCACCATACGAAAAACCAGGCGTCACTTTACCGGAAGCATCCTTTCCGCCGGATCCTAGAGAAGCAGGTAAGTAAACTGTCGTCGTCTCAAAGTGAGCTAATCGATAGATGACACTTACCGAAGCCAGTGGAAGATGCGCATCCTTGAGAACAAGCAGCGGCCTTGAAGGCTTGCAAGATGATGTCCACCAGACGCTGAGATGCGATTGTGGAACCTGAAATGGCTACTACGCCAGTCGGATTGATGAATGAGCCCACAGGTACTATGTTGGTGATGGGGTCTAGAACACCTTGGTTGAGAGGCATGGGGATCTCCGCTGTGGGGAAGAACTGTCAGTATCGTTATGACTGAACGGAATATCAAGTTAACAACTAAGCCTCACGAGATATCATGGATCGCAAACAATAGATGATGGCTGCGTATGTTAGAGCGACAGGCATGTTGCAATTGCCCAGTACTGATGGGAGAGTAATATAAATTGTCAGAGATCTTCGTGAAATATTGCTGCGTAGTGAGGACATCCACCCACCCTGTGGTCCCGTACCGTTCCAGTCGAATTCGGCAGTACCCTCCTCTCTATTGATCCTAACTTCAAGTTTGATCTCCGTCCCATCGTCCATCTACGTTACAGCAGATGACAATGAGCACTTATCTCCCTCGAGGATCGAGCAATGAGACAGGACGGGCGAAGCACTCACATAATCACTAGCTCGCAAAGGTTTACCCTCAAACTTATCGTAAACGTCCCTCAAGAATTCTTTGATAGTCTCCCTAGCTATAACCTGGATCTCCTTCATATAGAATAAAACAGTCTTCGTGCCGAACTCTTCGAACAGCTTGTTGACCAATTTGATACCTCTAACATTCGCCGATATGGCAGCCTGCAGATCTGTTATATTGTGATCTATCCTTCTTGTAGCGCTGCATCCTGGTCTCTCAGCAACCTTGCCGAACAACTCTCGGACACCCTCTTCGTTGAATTTCCCTTGAGAGACGAGCTTGAAGGTATCGATTATCACGCCTTCTTCCCATAGTTCTTTCGCTATTGGGTTCATCGATGTGACACCGGTTCCACCACTAATGAGCAATATCGTAAAGTTAGCTATATTACCTGGATGGGTTCTTTGTATGACTTACATATCACTATGATGTCCTCGACTTGCAACATAGAACAAAACCTTGGTATCGCTTCCAGGTTCGAAAACAGGAGTGACAGTCGTCAAATCGGGTAGATGGGTACCGCCCCACTGAGGGTGATTCGTCAAAAGGACATCCCCAGGTTTCAACTTCCCTAACCAGTGATTATGCTGGGCTTGCACAGCGTACTGCATACTGCCCAGATGCACAGGGATATGAGGTGCGTTGGCGACTAATGCCCCGTCGGTACCATGGATAGAACAGGAGAAGTCAAGTCTCTCTTTGATTGATACTGATATAGACGTTCTTTGGAGGGTATGGCCCATCTGCTCGGCTATGGACATGAATCGATTCGCAAATACTGCTAACATGATTGGATCTGTCGAAAGTTCCCCTTCGTCTTTCTTAGAAGCGGAAGCGGATTCTTCTAATCGGATAATAACGTGTTCTTTCAATACGACCGCTCGAGCAGAAGGTTCGACCACGATGGTTTGTGTCGAATCGACAATGATTGCTGGACCAGCTATCTGGCTGTTGACAGGTACTTGACTCAATACGTAGACTGGTGTCTGAAATTCTTGCACACCTGAGGGTGTATCGAAATACGCCTTGTTGAATGTTGATGGCTTGACGACCTGTGGGGGAGACGATGACTGGGATTCGATCTGTTCTAGACCAACAGCATAGTCTGTAGGTGTGACATTGAATGTCTTTCCTATACCTCGAACTCGTATATTCGACATCAAGACCTTTCGGTTGGACGAGAAAGAAGTCTCCCTCAAGTGAGCTTCGATGAAATCGTCCTTGAGCGATGGGGTGAAAGGTATCTGAAGGATGGTGTCGGCACCGTCGTACTGGACAGCGATAGTGATGGTGAAATCCACCTCATCTTGCTTGGCACCCTGTTCTTGCAGTTGTCCAAGCACATCCGATTTCAAGGATTCTATCCGCTTGGAAGCTTCGAGGTATGTCTTGGAACTGGCAAAATCTTCTACTACTTCTGCTGATAGCGGTAATGCAGCTTCGGCTGATAAAGACGCGCAAGCTATTCCATAAGCCGACAGGATAGAGGAGAAACGAGGCACGACGACTGTTTCGATACCCAGTCCAGCGGCGATAGCGCAAGCGTGTTGACCACCGGCACTGACAAAATTCTCCATTAGCACCTGACCTGAACATTGACATGTAAAGGGAGAATGGTCCAACCCACCCTCCGAAACAACACAAATCATGAGATGACATGGCGAATCCCCTCTGTTCCGTTATCTGCCTCATCGGCCTACTCATACCTTCGTTCGCTACCTTGATGAACCCAGCAGCGACTTCTTCGACGGTATAAGGTGTTTTGTCAGGTCTAGAGGCGTTGATGTCTTTGGTCAAAGTTTCGAATTTGGTCCTGGATGCTTGCAAGTCTAGTGGTTCGTCTGCATTTGGACCGAAAATTCGAGGGAATTGAGATGGAATGAGTCGTCCGAGGATCAAGTTGGCATCGGTGATAGCTAAATCTCCTCCTTTTCTGTAACATGCTGGTCCAGGGCTATGTAAAGACACCACATCAGTCAGTACAGTAGACTGACAATATAAATCGGACTCAAGAGATCATGACGCGACTCACTGCGCACCAACACTCTCAGGACCAACCACGAACATCCCATTCTTATAAGTCAATTTCGATCCACCACCCGCAGCCACAGTTTCTATCGACAATTGGGGACAAGCAATGGGCACACCGGCAACAACACTTTCGAACGTCAATTCGAATTCTCCTGAGAATCTAGAGACATCGGTTGACGTTCCTCCCATATCGAATCCTACCACTGGTCTGGCACGCGCCTGACTGTAGGCTGTGAGTGCTGATCCGACAAAGCCACCTGCAGGTCCAGATAAGACGGCTCTGAGACCAGAGAACCTGCACGATGTGTATAAGCATTGGACTTCGCTTTCCGTCGGAGCTATTACGATATTGAATCAAATAAGGATATGAGATTCCTGTAACTCACTTATCAGAAGATACCAGGCCACCATCCGACTTCATGAATTCACTTCTCTTTCCCGCCTTCTTCCCCTCGAAGTGACTGTTGAATCCATCGACATACGCTCTGAGTACGGGCGACAGGTACGCATCGATTACTGCCGAGTTACCTCTCGGTAACACCTTAATGGCTGGAGAAAGATCTGACGAGAGGGATATCTGGGTAAAACCGATTTGACTGGCAATTTCACCTATCTGACGTTCATGCTGGGGGTAGGTGTAGGAATGCAGAAGGCAGATCGCCAAGGCCCGTAGACCACGGTCGAACAAGGTTTGCAGGTCTTTCGTTATCTGCTTCACGTCTATCAAGGTTCATGATCAGCTAAGCTACTAAGCCGAAAGTTCCCATGCGGTACGGGTCCTCTCGGATGATTGTTGAAGACCATATAGACATCGACGAAGGGTGGGAGACCTGTGATCAAATGATAGACTCACCTAGAGGCTTCAATATCCTTACAGCCTCACCACTGACACCCATAATCACATCCTCGTCGCCAACCTGTCTAGCTCTCTCTATCAACTCTTCCGCAGAAGGTGCACTCTGATCTAACGACCATCCTTCGAGCGTCACTCTCTCTTTGGCTTGGACAACATCCTCAGGTTTGTATAACATCTTGACTTTTCCAGATATCGACAGATCAAACAGGTCCGGTCGAGTCTGATCTCCTATTTCTATCATATCCTTGAAACCTTCCGTTAAGATCAGACCGAATGGTTCACCTTTCTTTTCCAAGAGGGCATTCGTCGCAACGGTAGTACCTATATAAGATTCAGGTATCAGCATTACAAGCTCGGTCGTGACAGTATACCTTTCCAATACTCACCCATTCGTACGGACTCTGAAGGGAATTGGCAAGGCCAAGAGTCAGTATTTCAGCGTCCATCATGACCAGGTGGTATATTAACTCACCGATCAACGAAGTATCGTACAGCTCTCCCCTCGGCACCTTTTCCTTCTTTACGATCTGCAATAACCTCCTGATACCTTCACTGGGCGCATCGTCGTAGTTCGCCGGATCCACACTTAACAACTTGAATGTCACCTGAACTCCTCCATCACTTTCATCTCCTGGTATTATATCTGCGTTGCCCAATAGTTCAAGCGGTATAGGTGGGCTGTATAGATGGGATGGTATGAAAGCCCATACATCGCAGAAAGCTGCATACTGCATCAGCACATACCGTCCAGACCGAAGCAAGTTAAGTGGTACTCACTGCCTCCTCGGTCGATAGCTACTCGGACGCCTTCGCTGGTAGGTTGTGGTGTAGGTGCGATGGCCATGATTGTTGGTTGTTCTGAACACTTCTTCTCCTTCGATGTATGGTATGGAGACGATAGAGGATTCTTTACGACAACTTGACACCGAAGGCAGGAGATGGTCGAGATGGGATGGATAGGATAGCGAAAATAATTTGATAGACGCTGGAGTAAGTCCCAAGCTACATCACCGACCCGAAGTCTTCTCCAGTAACATTGGTGATGTGCCTGTTAATCTTACTGCTCTAGCTTACTAAGTGGAGTGATTCATGGCGATAACATCGAAATGAACCATCTTCGGGATACTTCAAAGCACATCATCGCGGGCTCTTTCGGGATCTATTGCAATGATAAAAAATGGGAATGTAACCCAAAACAAAATATTCAATTGGCAATTCATCCTGGATCTTCCAAGGCACCACCACCCAAAAGAGATTTACCCGATCATCGGGTGAACCACTGTTTGCCGAAAACGGTGAAATATTTTCTTCGCCTTCACAATTTGGTAATATTTTCGCCTCTCTCCTACTTCGAGCAGACTACGCCCACTCAACAGAACTGCTCGTGACAGGTTACAAGCAGTCCGGATAGCAGGTTGCAAATGATGATCTGATGACAATATCGATGGCGTTATCAGTGAGTTACCAATTTTGTTTTGGAGGTCGACTTTTTTTATCAGTCAGCGGCGATCCGACTTTTGCTGGAGTTGATGATCAGATATGTTATAATAGATGATCTGAACTGTCCAGCCACTGCATTTCCCTCTCTTCCATAAACTTAGATCGACTCTACATCTATCGCGATCCGTGATTCGGTCTAAAACCCTTGACTCAGGCTTGGACGAAGTCAAAAACGCGTCAACATGAGCGACCCATATTATCCCGACCAACCGGTCGAACCAGCACCCAAACGATCATTATGGGGCAAGATAAGGAGGATCATATGGGATGATATACAGGATCCCGAGGAGAGAGCATTCGTGAGGAGGTTGGATTGCGGTTTGATGACTATTGCTATGTTGGGTTACTTTGTCAAGTGAGTGGTGTGAAGTCTTCCGTCGAGAGAGCGATCGATCGATGTGACTGATAATGCTATGGATGATAGATACCTGAGTCAAGCGAACATCGCCAATGCCTATGCTAGTGGAATGAAGGAGGATCTGAACTTTAAAGGAAACGAGTATAACACCTTGTTAACAATGTTCACCGTCGGTTATGTTATCGGGTGAGCAGACCAAATCATCAACCTACCTGATCGTGAGGAGACCCAACTGATCTGACTGGTTGTATAGCCAATTCCCTGGTACTTTGGCTACCGTCAGAATATCTCCTTCCATCTGGCTACCTACCTGTACGTTTCTTGTGCGCAATCTTAGTGAATAACAAGGTGTTCTGGCTAATGTCTTCCGTACCATCTCACAGGCGAAGTGGTCTGGACAGCGCTTGTCATGTGTTGCGCCGCAGCCAAGAACGTCCACACCCTGTACGGACTTCGATTCATTATTGGTCTGTTAGAGGCCTCAGCTTATCCCGGTATGCTATGGGTCTTGGGATCATGGTATGGGCCAGCTGAACTGGGTAAACGAGGTGAGTGATCTCTGCCATTCTGGGAGTACCTCATAGACTGATTTTCGCTCGTCTCGCGTGGTAGTGGTCATGTTTCAAGCTACATCGTCGGTTGGAACAATGTTTTCGGGATACCTTCAAGCCGCTGTACATTCTGGATTGAACGGCAAGGGTGGATTAATGGGGTGGCAATATCTGATGCTGATGGATGGTGTCATCTGTATGCCCATTGCGATCGCTGTGAGTGTTCCCTCGAAGAACGAAGAAAAATGAATCAGAAATGATCATCCTACGACCAAAAAAACCGATTTCAAGCGATTTTGCTAACACCGCCACAACCCTCTTTAGGGCTACTTCCTCATTCCCGACATCCCCACCAAGCCCAACCCCAGAGCAAGGTGGTACCTTCGAGAACAAGATATAAAGATCGCCATAGCAAGGATGGAAAGATATAAGCGTGCTCCGACCAAGGGATTCACTTTGGATATCTTCAAAAAGACAATGACATCTTGGGTTCCTGTAAGTCTACTTCGCCACTTTCCCCTATTTTCCTCATCCGCGCTAATCTTGCGTTTATGTACGATAGTGGACGTTCTTCATCCCCTATACCTGCTTCGTGGTCGGACTTGGATCATACGCATACATGAACTTGTGGTTGAAAGCTACTCCTCCTTGGAAAGGTGATGTCACAGCTATCAATGTTATTCCCACGGTGAGTTACGCTATTACCTCTGCTCACACAGCACATTGCTGATCTAAGGTATATTCATAGGGAGGATACGCCTTGTCTATTGTAATGTCATTAGTGTATGCTTGGTCATCAGATGCTCTGGGTACAAGATGGCCTATAATGTTCATTGGCGGTTTCCCACCTCTAATTGGTAATATCATCGTAAGTTCACCTCCCTCCTATCATCTATTCAGCCTTGATATCATACTAATCGATTTTCTTGTTTTCAATAGTTATCCGTATGGCCCGCTAAGAACTCCACCAAGTTCGCTGGATTCTTTTTGAACTTCACTGCCACACCCATCGGAGCCATCATGTTAGCCTGGGTAAATGAGATAATGGCTTCCTCAGGTGAAGCTAGAGCCATCACCATAGGGTTCTTGAATACCGCTGCGTACACTATCAACGCTTGGGCACCTAATCGTGAGTCCTCCATTCCCATATCATATCGCCATGCATCGCCAAGCCGACTAAGGAATGTAATACTTACAATGAGACACCCGTAGTCATCTTCCCCGCATCCCAAGCGCCCCACTACAAAGCAGGCTACAAAGTGACCACAGCCTTCTTCGCCATCTGGATCATTTCTATACCCATCATCTTGGTGATGTTACGTACATGGTCCATACCCAAGTACGAACAGGATGAAGAGACCGATGGATCGGAGGGCAAGGTCGTGGAAGATGAGAAGAATAGCAGTGAAAACGATAGGTTGCCTGATTTGGAGTCTTCCTTGGCTAAGAGCGCGATGGTTGGCGGAGTGGATGGGAGAGCCACTGGGGCGCAGTAGATGAGTTTTTAGTGCTCTGTCTCCCGCTTGGTCATTACCTTTCTTCCTGCGATTGCATGCATATATAATATAGATGTAGCTATTGAAGTATGGTCATCACCATCAGTAGATATGGATGCCACTCCGATAAGGATACAGTATTTGCCATACGCCACTGTAACCTCATTTACGCGTATTCGTTGATTGTCTTTCTTTCTTCCTCTTCTTCTTCTTCTTCACCTCGTCCGTTATATACCATATACCTCATTGCCACCTTGCACCTATGCTATTCATGCACACCAGTGACACCTACACCCTCTTTTGAATCCGATCTCTCGTCGCTCAACGCCCCCGAGATGCCATCAAAAGTGGTCATCCAACAAAAACCTCAAAAGTACAAAGAGAGGACGTTCACCTCTTCAGACTCGAAACAATGTATATCATGTGGGAAGTGCTGGCCATGGATCACATTCGATTTGGAGCTGGTACGACATACAGTGAGCGTTGTCCTCCCCCCTTTCTCCCCAGATAGCCAGTCTACTGTTGTTTCTCACTATACCACCGTGAGAGGTCAGGACATCACTGACTTCATTGAGTTGTACTGATGTTCCAGTCAAACGTATGTACGAGATGTGCAGGAGCAGAGATAGAAGCAATGAGATGGAGAGAGATAGGTCTACAGATGGTCAGTACCCTCTACATCGATATCTCCTTACCTATACAATCACTTATCTCGACGATCAATAGCAAAAAGACCTAATCAAAGCAAGGCAGAAACTAGCCAAAATACGGGGAGAGCCCATCTCCAATGCTCAATTCGAACCTCCATCACGACCTCTTCCAACTCCTCAACAACTCCAAGATCCCCCGGGTCCACCAGCACAATTACGAGGGAACTCATTCCGACTTACTCCTGGACAAGTCAGGCAGAAGTTTTTATCCGAGGAGCAGTTATCTGGGATCAGGGCTAATCTAGCGCTGTTGAGGAGTATCAAGGAACCTCGGAGAGCGACGCTATGGTATATTACCTGGTCTTCGTCTTGCATTAGTTTTCTACGTTCTCTTCCCATATTCCATAATCTTCTCACATATCTGGAAGAACATAGCAAGAGAGTACCACATCGTATCCCCTTCTAATCAGATCCGACCTCGGCATAAACGCATTGCTAATCTCCAAACCCTCCAACAGGATCCAACTCACATTCCGCCCCTCAACTCCCATTCCACCCCGCGCACCCCCCTCCATCCCCCAACTAAGCATCTATCAAGCGTACAGATCGTTCTTAGCCGAACTCTCATCCCATCCCAACGCTCATCTATACCCCACCGAGACACCATTATGGAAGGTTCGGAGCTGATACGGTTGATAGTGAGGTTGTACGCAGATGTGGGAGTGACGATGAGGGGAAGTCCTGATTATACGATTGAAGGGCTGGAGTGGAGGGTTCAGCCTCAGGAGAAGGAGAAGGAGCAAGAAGAGGGGTATGTGGGTGGGTATCTACGGGGGGGTAGTAGGACGTTGGATGCACTGAATGATCGGCAAGTGAGGGGTATGAGGCATCAGATGATAAATGAGAGTGGGAGTTATACGGTCGACCAGAACCAGAGGTACAATCATGAGGAGTCGCAGATCCCTCTTATCCAACAGCAGGAGAATCGATATCAAGCTCAACAGCCATACGCCTGGCGAGCTCAACCTCAGCCACAACCAACTCATCGTCTCAATGTTCCTTCACCTACCGAATCACAGGTACAGCATGTGAATGTCCCTGGACCTACCCGATTTCCTGTGCATCATCAACATCCACAGCAACAAAAATCCCATCTAGCCCCTGTCTCTCAACATCAACCACGATCACATATGCAAGCTACATCGTCACACTACCCTTGCGTGTTGGAGGGTTCCACAAATGCCTCGATGATACATTCCCAACCTACCACTCAGCAGCATAACCTTCCGCCTCAACCACAGACTATACCTCATTCTTCTCATGATCACAGAATTAATAGCAAACGCCCTGCATCGACCCTAGAGGTACAAGGACAGACTACGAATAGGAGTGATGAACAAGACGACGAAGATGATTGGACTACCTTTTCGTTCGGATCCAGACCCAGTAAGAGGTCAAAGGTAAATGATGTAGCACAGAGTGAGTGTCGTTATCACCATGCTGATACCTCTATCCATGAGTGATGGATTGTGTGGTACTGATCGGTGCTTCGGATGATATAGCAATAGCTCTACCAAAGGAACAGAAAGTGGTAGCGCAATTGACTGTCACGCCTCGCTCGTCCCTATCGTCCCAAAAGATAGACAAGAGACAAGAAGAAGACGGTGAAGAAGAGATCGATGAGCTTGAAGATGATGATGAGGATGTATACGCGCCGAAAGCGGATGGTGTGGTAGATGTGAAAGAGGAACGTGAGGGGGCGGGGTCGGAGGATGAGGTTGGAGATATGTTGATTTAGTGTGGTGTTCACGTTATGGCGAAAGAACAAGATATCGCTAAGACTTGAGTGGTTGGGACGATGTTCTGATAATAATCATACCGCATCGTATTCTCACGATAGGATCCAGTTATATATGAAACATGTATGTATGAGTGATATGTACAGTTGTATCAACTGATTATGAATATCATCACCCAACAATGTGATCGAGGGACCGAGATACTTGTATTTCCAGTGATAATTGTTGTGAGTTTCCTTTCCTCGTTGGTAGTCAATACATGTTGAGACAGATGGATATACACTAGTATGCATCATTGACAATACAGGTACTAACACTACAACTATGATAGGATTATACAAAGTGGATATGATATTGATCAAACGGATAGACATGATACTGAGATTTGGGTGCGACATACTATCTACAATACAGGTGACATCCATTACCCATTCAGCGACATCCCTAACAGGACACTTACACAATTTCGCCAATCAGTGAATTACCATCCCTCGCCCTCTTTCGCGTTGCTCCCCCTCATTCTGATGAGCTATATCTGGCTTGGCACAATCATTCTTCCCCCTCCTCCCCATTTTTACTTGTTTTCTTCTGCTCGTCAATGAACTTCTGCCATTTCGGATTAACCCCACCCACCGCCGCAGCCTTGAAGTTCGCTCGAGAATCGGGTAGACCAGGCACCTGCGATCGGATGAGAGTCCCGTATTTGGTGTAGAGCGAGTGCTATGCGATACAATCCATCAACCTCGTTTACCTTCTACTCTGACCCGGTTAGGTCTAACGAGATGATTGCAATGTCTTGAAAGGGTAAGATCACTCACAATCCCCCTACCTATCAGATAAGACTTCATCCCTCCCTTTGGGAATCCTCCATCTGCTACTTTACTTTTCAAATCATCTACCAAAGCATCATAGGCAACTTGGTCCTGAGATTGAACAGATGCTTGGTTCCGCCATTTCCTGTTGTACACTGCTGATTTGGATTGCGAGAGTACCTGGCGATGAACAATTTAGAACATCATGATGATATTTTGCGCTGAATAAGTAAACTTACCTTCTTAGGTTCTTCCTCTTTTTCCGTGTAGCTGGGGTCTTTGTTATGGTCATCGTCATTCGCGTCGAGTAAGTGAGTCGAGCCTTCTCTGGTAAGAGGATCAGAAATCGATGAGGAAGACCTTCCTTCCCTCTGACTGATTGATCGTTGAGACTGAGATACTTGTAGTTCTTCTTGAGGTGTGATCGGTCGTGAGTTTGTAAGGATTGGATCGATGTCTTTATCATTTGGCGGAACGTTGGGAGAGCTGACGTTATCGTTTGCTCGTCCGGCCTGACTGTGTGTCCTCAAGGTGATAGGGTTATCCAATTGACGAGCATGAGCTATGCTGTTCGTCTCCGGAGGGATATTATCTTTCGTGGTGAATTGAAGGATGTGTGTACTGCCCTGGGTAGCGTTTTTGTACGACTCCGATCGACTTCGTGTTCGTGATGATGAAGTCTCTGGAGTAGATTGACCCGGATGTACAGGCTGAGTTGTCCATTTAGGATCGCTGATTCTCTTATCACCGGTCGGAGTCGAGGAAGTGTCATCAGAGAACGATCTTGCGCTGACGTTAATGGTCTGTTGAACCGGTCGCAAGTCAGCTTGAGGTGTGTTATGGCCCAGTTGGATGGGTGGTCGCTGTGCTTGGTTACTTCGAGCTACACTTGCTGGGGATGATGGGGCCGAACATGTAGCGATCGAAGTGGAAGAGGAGTATGGGACCAGAGATGATTTATCTTTTGAAGAGGTCGGAGTGCTTGGGAAATGTACCGTCTTTGTCCTTTTAGGTGTCTTCTATTACAATCCCAATCCCAGAAGGCAGAGTCAGCATCTGGCTCTCAAGCTGATGCACATAGTGATCACGCACCTTCTTCAAAGCTGATGTGATCTTTTCTTTATCCCTCCCCTTCTCTATCCCTCCACCAATCCCCGCCCAATAGATATCATCGAAGAGGTTCTGCTCATTAATCCAATACGGTCTCATCTCGATGGATCGACCTAAAATCAAACAATCGTTGACCCATCCTTCAGCCAATGGAGCACCATTACCATCTGCCTTGTGAGATTCGATGACTGATTTGAGGATGTTGACTGCTTTGAGGCACTCGGTGAGATCGTCTGGTTTGAGGAAGATCACTCGGGTGGCGCGGAGCAGTGAAGGGGACATTGTTCCCCCATTTTTCTACTCGTTTAATATCAGCAACATAGTATACTCAGAATAGCTTACAGGTAGAGACTATAGGAAGGAAGATGGGATAATACCCACAATGATATCTCCTTTCATCAGTTCCGCTCTTTGTGGATTACCTACCACCCAAAAGCACTGATTGAAGAAGACCATATCGAAGAAGATTCTATCATTCTCTTTCTCTTTGTTACTCTCTTGCTCCTCTTGAGCTCGCTTTGAGCTCTCGGAAGGTAGACTCCCGTAGTAAAGTGGATTCAGCATGATGAATCAAGGTCAGTAGTGAAGGGTGAGTAGATGATATCACTCGAATGGATGCGGATGAGGAGAAGAGAAGGAAGAGAGAAGAGAGAGAAGAGGAAGGAAGAAACAACTGATCCACCTGTATAGCGTTACTCTTCTTGTTCTTCGTCGCCACCCATCCCCCTCTGCTCGCTATCGATATACAAGTTATCAACGCACAGACCACCACTCTACTTTATGGTAATTGCCACTTTGGGAATTAGGCACACGCAGACCTGCATTCTCATGTCGCGGAAGGTAGCGCGCCTATGTTTTTATTTCCCTTGATTCTTTCCCCTTTGAGCTTTTCTTTGATATGCACCGCACTCTTCCTTCTCTCTCTCTCTGTCTCTCCTCTCTCCATTCATCATATTCAATCATTTTTACTATCATTATACTACTCGACATCCTCATCACCTCCAGCAGCACCAGCACTAGCACCAGCACTAACACCAGCACTAGCATCAGCATCGTTGTATAATCATCCATCAGGTCACCAATTCATATTCCTTCCCTACAGTGAAATCCCTTTGTCTTGCTCTCATCCTACCCTTTCTTCCAATTCAACCCTTACGGCAAATTCATTTCTCAATTCAACTTGGCATAGAAAAGGGATAATGTCTTGGTATACAACCCTTCATCGTCAATAGCCAATACTCTCACTCAAATTCAACAGCAACATACGATACCTGCATCTCTCCTACGCGCTATACTCATCTTCGCGCCCGCCTCTTCTCCTAATCCACTCTCAATCTCATTCACATCCCCGCCATGATCATCCCACCCGATCCAGAGAAGGATCCACGTATATTCGATCCCTCAGCATCGACCCATTCATTAGTAGAAGCACCATCAGAGTTCGACGAGACCACCTCAAGATGGGATGGAGAATCATTACCACCGTATGAGAGACGTAGGAGTTCACGAGGATCTATACACAGCAGCGAAGAAAACATATTCTCAGATCATTACGCTTCACGTCAACCTCCCAACTTGATCATACATAACCTTCCCACTCAACCACAACAGATACATAATCACTCACCTGCATCTTCATCGTCCACCCTAACACCTCGACCATCTCTAGTCTTACCTCATCTCACTCATCGAGATAATAATACATCTACCTTCGCATCCACATCGAAGTTGTGGGAAAACCCCGATCCAGCATCTACAACCAAGAGACAGAGGAAGTGCGGATGCCTGCCAATACCTCCAGCAAAGTTGCAGCGGTGGTGGAAGAGGTGGAAGAGATGGGTACAGGCTATTGTAGTTCTGGTCTTGATAGGTATAGGATTGGTAGTGGGATTGTTGGTTGGGATGAATAAAGGAGAGACGGCAAAGCCACCTATAGCACCTTGGCAGAGACCGTGGATGGATCAGGATACAGATGGTAAGAGGGTGGCTGCCTGGGCTGTGAGTATCTTTTTCTTTAAGAATATCTTCTTCGTTGTCAGGACATACTGACTTTCTGTATTTGCGCAGGGTAACGGATCTTTCAACCTAACCTATGTGGAACCTCGAGTGAGTTATCAGTGATCCTCTTGCTTCGCCGCTCGTTTTGATATACTGATAAATACCTTGTTCGCTCCTAGGACGCGCCATCCCCATCCGAAGGCAACCTTACAGATTGCAACAACTTCACTCTCCTCAACCTCACTTCGTCCCCATTCACCACTCTCTTCACCCCTTTCCCACGATCGACCGTATCTTTAGCATCCTTCTCCTTCCCTCTCACATCCTCTGGTACCGCCCCGAAAGACTTGTTTGTCAATGCACGAGGTTTCGGTTCAAGTGGAACCCTACAGATTGTCGGTTCAGATGGGCCAGAGGCGGTATTGATGTCGGGAGAAGAAGGGAAGATATTAATTGATGTGGTGGTAAGATATTCTGGACAACAGGATTTGAACACCATGATGCGGGTCTGTAAGATGACGAGGGGTGAGGATGGTGTAGGAGTGGGGATATACGTAAGTAGACCTCTTCGCATTGTCATGTCTTCCCATCCCATTGCCATTGTGCCAATTGTATGACTGAAGTCACCCTTCCTGAGCGTTTTCATCTTTACCTCGATATGAAGCTGACCATCTTTCATTAATCGTAGAGCCCCAAAGAAACCGACGGCAAAATGGCCAACCCCTTCAAGCTCAACCCCAACATGATCCCCACCAACCTCGTCATCATTCGTCTTCCACCGTCTGCATATAATGCTCAAACACCATCACTTGAGATACCCTCTTTCTCCCTTGATGCGGAACATATGGTCGTCCGTCTTGGCAAGTTGAGTAACGTCGTGTCGTTCGATACTCTCAATCTAGATACAAATCGAGGTGGGGTCGAGGCTACCTACGCTCAAGTCAAGAAAGGTTCTATAGTGGCCTTCGAAGGGAATGTCAGGGGTACTTGGAATGTTTCGGAGACTTTGATCGTCAACGTGACTGAGTAAGTGTTAAGATAAATCTTTTTAGGTCGAGATCGCAGTTTCTCCCCTTGCCGGCGTTGTCGCGATCCTGAGCATATGGCCCAATCTCAAATCCAAACTAACTTGCTTGCTTTGTTATAATAGCGGTTCAATCCAATCCGATGTTATACTCTTCGATTCCAGATTTTTCGACAACAGCACCACCATTGCCCCACCCACATCCGACTACACAGTCTTCCGTCGTACACCTTCTGCTATGCCTTCGACAGATTCGAATGATACATCTGGCGATGATGATGACTTTGAGGATGAAGTTCATGCCCTACTCAACTCTACCACATCTGGCAATTCAGTCGTGCAGACGAACGATTCTCGACCAAATATCGTTACCAACTTATTCACCACCTCGGGTTACGTCGATGTTCGATATCTCTCACAACCATCTTCTATCGATCTATCAGCTATCATAGGTACCCAACAAGGTAATATGGCTATAAAGTTCCATCCAAATTACGTCGGACCCTTCATAGCCAGGACAACATGGGGTCAGATCAATATCCCCTCACCATCACCCATAAATGATCTAGATCCACAGGGCAAACATCGATACAGAAGTCTATTGATTGATCCAATAGAAGTCAAGGCGAACACTACGTTCGCGGTTCTGGGATACACTCAACAAGGACTGGAGGAGAGTTGCGATACCATCTCGGGATACGCCTATTGGGCAGGTACGAAGTGGATGGAGGGGGGTGAGAAGGCGGTGTTGAACAAGACGATGAGTCAGCTGCAGAATGATGGTGATGGGAATGGGAATGACAATCAGGTGATTGTGCTGGGTGATTGGGGGAATGTGGATATTACGTTTGATGGGCAGTGAGCGATATTCAGAGTAGAGATAAGTCTCGAGGGGACATTGTGGATAGTGTAAATAGACACACGTATAATATTAGGTTGGTTGATCATCCGATTTCTTCATTGATAACTTAGTTCGTCTTCGTTTTCGTCTGATTTAGTTTTCTGTGTGGTGGCTTCTCGCCATTTCATTTTCCAATATATAGTGTAGTGTAGCTTATATGATACCTTTCTCTTCCATTTCTGCGTTATGGGAGGAATCCGTCTAGTGATCTGTATTTTTCATATAATCATGTTTCTTATAGGGTGTCTTTACTGGTTCATACACACGTTGATGTATTGAGTTAGTATAGTACTGTACATGCATATCTTTCAGTCAAATAAGTTGCTGATCTTCCCGTTCTGTTCTTCAATCGTTTGAATATCTATCACACATGCGCCTTCCTGCGTTGACCTTCATATCCACATGACCATATATACATACATATATACATACAACTTTCTAACACTTGACCCAATATATACATATGGTAGTCTTTTGTATCTCGCTCCCTACTCTGCCCTGCATACTCTCGATTGATCCTATCAGCGTAAGAATTCCGAGTGGGATTAACCTCTATCTTCGCCTGGGACCTGGTTCCACCTCGAGGTAAATCGGGTACTCGCTCTCGGATGAGGGTACTGTACTTCTCGTGCAATGTCTTCTGCACCAAGGACAGGTCGAAGAGTAAAGTCAGCGACTCGATCGCTGTCAAGCTCTTCGTTCTCGATTAGAGTGCATGCAACTTACCACCTTTTGTTCCTTGATGTACTGGGTCATTCCCTTTCCTGGAGGGAAACCACTCTTCACCTTACGCTTCAGATCCGAGATGAGAGCTTCCAATACTTGTTCATCTGCCGGATCGACCACCGTCCTCTGTTTCTTTTCCTTTTGACCATTTTTCTCGCTATGAACGCTGTCCAGTGAATTCAGAGTCTTCCTTTCCTCCTTGATCTTGATCCCTACGTTCTCTCTGGGTGGTACACTGTTTTCGGCTTCGACATTCTGACAATCAGGGAACGACCCAGTCAGCATGGCTTGGGATCTTCCGCTTCGGTACGTGTATAAGAGGTAGAGAGTAGAACCAGATGCCGATCCCACACACCTCATCACCAAACCTCCCCCAAAAAGCCATATTGAAGAGATCCTCCTTCTTCACCAAATACTCTTCCACCTCCCTCATTCCATCATGCAATATCGAGTGTCGGACCCAGTACTCGCTCAGAGCCAGACAGTTCCCTGAAAGAGCGTCCATCTTTTCCGACATGAGGAGGGAGTCGAAAGCTGATGCAATGAAGGGATGGTCAAAGTTGGTATGGACAGGTTGGAGGAAGATGATGCTGGTGGCGAGTTGGATAGCTGGAGAGATGATTCCGCCGTGATCCTGTCGAGAATGCATCAAGTCAGCGAGACCTTAAGCTAGCGTTCAAAATTGCGTGCTTGCAGTGTTGACAACTCGATGGATGGCGATCAGAGGATACAGTGCGAGTTCGAAGAAGAAGAAAGGCTTGTACTCTGACTTACACGGATGAGCTGTTCCTTGTCTACCTTTTCATCCTCATCATATCCAACCATCCAAAAGGATTGACCAGAGAACAGAGATGCTGACATGTTGATGTATTCAGCGATCTGAGCCCCTGACTGAAATTTGATCATCAGCTACTATGTTGATGTAAGAAGGAAGACGGTTGTCAAGTAAATGTGACTTTGTTACATCACTTGATCCTCGACACATAACGACTATGGACCCACCTACACACATATATACAGTATATGTACACATACAATTAATCAACCAATCAGTCAATCAGCCTCTCTTTCTTTCTTTCTTTCTGGCAAGGGCCTGCTAGCTCTTTCTGGGATTTATGTACATGGCGACTCCCATGTAGATTATCTATATAAATCACCATCCGATCATTTATAAGACAAGGTTCCTCCTTACTTTGCCCTCCTAAGACTCTGCTTCTTCTTGCCATGGTCATTCATCACGTTACGCCGACCCGACTTTCTCACTTCTTGACCATTCCCTTGACCGACAATAGACTTTCGAGAGGTTAATTCAGGAACCTGTTGACGGATGAATGGTCTGTACTTGCCATACAGAGTGAGCTGCAAGTCGCTCGACAAGAATCAGCTCAGATCAATCGTGGTTCCAGAAATGTACAACCTTGCAGAACAGAGAAAGATGGAATATATGACACTGTACAGATCAAGAGTTCATGTCATCCCAAAACTCACCAATCTTCGCCCTCTCAAATACTTTTCCAATCCCCCTCCCCCTGGAAATCCATTTTTCACTTTATCTCTCAAGTCTTCGATGAGAGCGTTCAAAGCTGGTATATCCTCTGGGCTGATGGTTTGGCGATTGAAATATCTTTTCTGGTATAGTGATCTCTGACCGAGCGGGTATCCATATTCGTCAGTAAGCAAGTCAACATAGCAGACCTATGTAAGGGGAGAGAAGAACACACAACAATGTTGATTGGTTGTTTTGGCTTGACTCACTTGCAACTTCCTCGCTCTGTTTTTGTCCGCAGCTGAACTTGTCACCAGATCTTCCTCCATACCTTCTTCTTCTTCATCGATATACACTGGCGAAGGAGGAGGCGACAAGCAGGTATCCGAGGCCGACTCGGAGTCCGGAGGTAGGATCTCAAGAGGTTGATGTTGCTGTGCAACTGGGCTTGTAGCACCATCGTCCTCGACGTGGGTGATTCTCGTGGAAGCTGAGAGATTGGATTGAGCATCCCCCACCCAAATTACACTGTTTCATCATCGTCTGCTTCCTCTTCCTTGACTCCAAGACCATGGATCCCTCTACCACTTGGGGCGCGATCGTCTGTCTGTCCTACTTTCTGGGCGATGAGAGGGGTCGAAGCTGAGGGTCCCGGTCTATCCTGGTTCTGGTATGCCATACATACCGTCACCTTATTATATGCTGGACTCCACATTGCACTACTGATCTTCGGTGTGCCGTGCGTGTCGATCGACATGACACTTCGTGAAGACAGGTGGAACACTCACATTCACCTCATCGCCAGAAATCTCCTCCCAAATTGCCAAATTGAAAAGATCCTCCCTCTTCACCAAATACCTCTCGAGCTCCACCATCCTACCATCTTCGATACATCGCCCTATCCAATACTCCGCCAGTGAAATGCAGTTCCCGGAGAGTTTGTTCATCTCATTGGCTTCTTCGAGTGATTTGAACGTTTCGCCGATGCGTCCCTTATCGGAAGGAGCAACGGGTCGAAGGAAGATAGTCCGGGTTGCGAGTTGGATGAAGGGGGAGACCCGTCCGCCGTGCGTCTTGAATGAGGATCATATCGTGATCAGCCCATTATCCGTTTTCTATCAGAAGCTACCTCCGACTGTCTAAGCTTGGATCAAGAGGTTATGCGTGAATCTTGAAGGAAGAGCAACGCCGTCGAAGAAGGAGGAGTCCAGCACTCACTCGGATGGTCTGCTCCATCTCCAACCTTCTCTCCTCTTCAAACCCGACAATCCAGAATGACTGACCAAAGAATATGGTCATCTCGAGGATGAGGCAATGCGTTGTATATTGGAGGTGATGATACTACTATGGAAGTGTTTCTGTGACAGGCAGTTTACACAAGCAGCGAGGTTTGTTGATGATTGATGATTGATGATTCATTCCCCCCACTTTCCCTTCCCCTCTCTCCCCCACTCTAGCGCTACCTCTTTTGATCCTTGATGTACGAGTACGGTACACATTAAGATTCATTGTTGATCTCTTGCATTCTAGTTACGGTGATGAAGGTCGTCTTGGATGATTTAGATATCATACTGTCTATGGCACAAGATCATTTGCACAAGCGATGAAGAATCGTGACTGATACATCCATCTTCACCCATCGATTCCACGTCGGAAGCTGGTCCATTACAGAGTGACAGGCTGCGCTGTTTCTCCACCGTATAAAAAGGTTTCAACGTATTTCTCTTCTCTTCTCGCAGATCCACACGACAACCTCATTCAAATGCCAATTCTTATTCTTCATTGACCTCTACCCTTCACTCACGGGCCAACTTATTCACCCTATCAATATACGCTCTCCAGCTGTTGCCCGGACCGCCATCTCCTTTCTTGGGCAGCTGTGGAACCTGCTCTCGGACGAGAGATCGGTATTTCACGTAAAGCCACATCTGACAATGACAATGGAACAAGTCAAGCCTTTCCCTTGCGTGTTTGTGGCATCGGACGTTGCAGGACCCTACTTACAACTTTCTGTTCTGAGAGATACTTTTGCAACCCGCCTGTCTTTTGTCTTTCCTGGGAAACCATTTCTGACTCAATACTTTAGATCTTTGACCAGAGCGTTGAAAGCCTCTTGATCCTGCGGTTGGACAGTCTTTTGATCGCTATATCGTTTGGTGGATTTGGGAGGCTGCAATACAGAACCTTTAGTTTAGCTTTCCTGAGTTTGATTCCAAAACCGAAGAATACATCGAGCAGAACAAATCCGACACACATGACTAGTCAAGTTGGATACTTACTTTGACTTTTTTCACTTGTGAATGGTGGTGCTTGACACTTCCATAAGTATCATGTCCATCTCCAAACTCCGAGTTCAAGTCCGAGAGAGATGTGAGTGATGAAGAAGACTCAGATGATATGTCTGATGCGGTGGATGAGCTCGTTATGGTTTCACCTCCATATACGTGGTGAATCAACTTCGAAACTTGAAGATCGGATCGGCTGGCTTTGTATTTCCTCGGACCCAAGTTTACGACAATCTGTTCTCCGATCTCTCCCTCCTCCAATGGGGCTTTTTCTTGTGTTTTGGTCAGATCGTTAGTTGGCTTATCATCCGATGTGAGATCAATAACGACCTTGTCCAAGCTACCAGGGGTGATATGATCCTCCTCATCTTTCTCTTCTAATCTATTGGGAGCAGCGGTGACTTCGACTTTGGAATCGTTGTTGATGTTCTGGTTGAAAGTTCAAACAAGTCAGCGCGGTTCATACCCTACCTCGACCCCAATTGACAGGACCCACACTTTGTATACCCATCCAAAAAGCCATATTGAACAGCTCTTCCCTCTTCACCAGGTACTTCTCGACACCGATTATTCTGCCTTGGATGATAGATTCAGTAATCCATCGTTCCGCAAGTGAAACACAGTTGCCAGAAAGCTCGTTCATCTGGTTCGCTTCTTCGAACGCCTTGAAGGTATCGGCGATTTGATTCTTGATGATCTGGTCCGGTTCAAGGAAGATGACTCGGTTGGCTAAATGAAGGGTGGGTGCGATTAGGCGGCCATGATCCTGTTACCACAGGTCGTAGCAACATTAGCTATGATCATTCTATATACGCCCACTATTTCCTCAAAGTGAGGATAATCCTGTAAGAGAGCAGCTGAACCTTCTTTTGCCACATGAAATCTGCGCCTACCCGTATGATTTGTTCAAGTTTTACCTTCTTATCCTCATTGGATCTTACCACCCAGAACGCTTGACCAGCGAATGTACTCATTCTGATTGGATTATGCTGACTTGGTGATACTGATTTTGCTCTCCATGGGTATTCAAATTGAACAGAAGAAGGCAAAAAAGGGAAAGAAGAAATAATAATTGTACATCCACTTCCCCCACTCTCGCACTGACCTCTTCCCAATCAATATCAATCGATCAATCAATCACGCACTGACCCTCTTCTACTAGATAGTAAACAAGAGAGAACACCATAGCTTGAGTTGATTTGGCGGGTTCTCGGAGTTATCATTCACCCCTATCAGGTTCTCGTATCTACTTACTCTTACTAGTACTTACTGATATATATATATAAAGTCTCCTCCTTCCTTCCTTCTTCTTCTTCTTCTTCCTCTATATACCATCATATCGTCATCCGACATCTCATTCCAAAATAATATTGACGTCTGCTATTCTCTACACTCCATACACAGTAAGCTTTTTCAATCTTCTCCTACTGCCATATTTATGTTCCTATCGGCAGGTTCCCCTCAATCTTCCTGAGCTGACGGCATTCCTTTCAGCTTCGGCAACAGTCTTTCAAAATATACACCCATCCGTCATACAGACTGAATATCACGCCTTAACCATAACCTTCCCAAAATGCCCCACTCCTTCTATCCGGAAGGATACAGACCTCCTGGCTTTAAGCCAATCGTAATCGACCGTAAACCCGTACTCAACAAGGAAGGGAAGAAACTTTTCCAAGGAGAGACATTCCACGTAATTCCTAATGAGGGGGAAACCGAAAGGATGGGGAAAGGTCATGGGTTCGATGTATTTGAGAAGGTCAGAGAATATGTCACGGTGAGAAGTATTCTCTACATTCTAAACTTAGGACCCATATCATATTGTTCCGTCATCATCGATCACCTCTTCGCATACATGAACCATCTAGAAGTGGTATGAAATACTGAACTTCCGTGATATGTATAACATAGGATCAAGCCGGTGGTACCCTTACCTCCATCGATAAAGCCTCCTACATCGTAATTCGACATGCCAACATCGAAGAATTTGCCAAAACATTCGATCCAGACTTAGCAAAGAAAGTAATTCATTTCGATTGGATCATGGACAGCCTAATCACCAAAAAACGACTCAGTCGACACCACTATTGGGGCATCCCTCGAGAGAAAGTCGTAGAGAAGAAAGCCCATCCTCATAAATTAGACCAACGATCAGACGATACACCTTCTCTGGAATCACCTAAAGATCCTCAAAAACGTAACCAACTTTCAACACATGGCACATTGTCCCACGATCTGTCTAACAACCATAATCAAAACGAAGCAAACGGTTCAAACTCTCCATCTCACTTCTCTGGTAGTACTTATCACAACGTAACAAGCTCTTCCTCACGAAGACAGTCTGATTACTATCGTAATGCTCCGACCTACAACGTAAGTGGAAAGACTTTCCCATCATCATTTGTCTTCTTCCTTGGATAAGATTCTGTTTGCTTGGGTGCTAATGCTCTTTATACCTAGAGCTCCAATTTTGAAACAAGACGTAGAGTGTCATTCCACTTTGACGAAAGAGAACGACAAGCGCATTCATTCAGACAGGTCAGTAGCTGCCTCAAAGGTATCAATATCTTCGTCAGTGGACCTGCTGTGGCCAAAAGCAATCTGGAGAGAAAGATTCATGTGAGTTAGCATTCTTTCTACTCCCTGCACCAATGATGGGCCTTGCACCAATTCTAAGCTGACTTAGTCTCGTCCTCACATTCAGGAATGTCAAGGTAAGATGGTCGACAGTATCGCCACAGCCTCCCTGGTGATCTTCGTCGACCCGAGATACCTGTTCGGTCTCATGAAAGGCTCTCCAGGACACGTCATCTACCATAGATCAAGCTTCCTGACGGATTTCCATCAATCGGTTCACCTCCACAAGCCGACTCTTGTAGAAGGGTATACCCATGATTGTCATCATACCAGGAGGTTGTTGGATGAAAAGGCTTACTCAATCGACAAAGCCGATCTAGAAGATTTCCAATGTTGGGTTAGAACCAAGAATATGAATCTACTTAGACGTAATCCGAAAGTCTTCTTCCCTCATAGAAGAAACCAGGGGGACGGTGGTGTAGATGACAGAGGGAGCAAGGGCCATGGGAAGGTGAGTCTAGCACCTCTTTCGATGCACGTGAGGGAATATGTCGGGATGGTATTGGCTAACATGGAACCGTACCAAAAAAGCGAGATACTATAAACGATTATCCGACTCCCGAATCACCTAAAAGCCTACATGTCAGAGAACAAACTATGTACAGACCCATAGGCAATAACCACCAATCTCCGAGCTCTATCGCAGCCCGACATGCAGTCATGCAGCCAGCAGAGTCCGCACCCCAAGATGAAAAGGTGGCTTCAATAGAAGTAAGTGTTGTTCTCGCTCGTCGAAAAGTTCAGGTTGATCAATGATGTCCGGGCTGGTAGTCTTTCCTTCATAACATACCTGAACGATTCCAAGAATACGATGATGACGAGTTTGATGTCTGTTGCTCCGATGCAGAAGAGGAGATGACCGTAGGACAATGCCCCTCGGATGCTTCGGGCAAGGCCACTGAAATTCGGTCTGAGCACGAGGTGATCAGAACGGTAAGGTGGATTTTCAAGATTGAGTCTGGGCAATTCTGATAGGTTGATCATTTTCTAGAAGACCCAGGACATTTCTATGTGGGATGATGACTCGGAGCCGTCACTCACCGATGAAGAAGCTGATCCGACGTACATCGATCGCAAGACCCTTCCAAAGAAAAGAAAGTCAAATGTTAGTACATACCACCTTCAACCTTCAATCCTTCCAGACACATCGAGACTATGTACTACTGTATATTGACTTTGAGTTGTCAACCAGGAGCAAGGCAGCGGGACGATCAAACCGGACAGGAAGTGGTACAAAACGCAGCATGATACCGTCCACCCTGCTGATCAAGCAAGTTTCGACAAATTGATCAAAATCCTTCAAGCCCGGATGAAATCTGGAGAAGGCATACCAAAGGGTGGATTACGAGCGTTTGCTGCTAGGTTCCAACTCGTGAGTTTCGTTTATAAATGTGAAGAGATGGGGTACAAGCGTTGATGCGCCTTGTTAATTGACCTTTTAGGAAGCGGTCTATAGGAGGTACTCAGGTATTATCCGAAAAGAAGTACCTGGTCTTCCCACCCCTGGCTCTTTATCCAAGGCTCGTTCAGTCCAACGAGCAAAGGGAAGAGAGGCAAAGATGACATTGTTCGAGAATAACATGATTGAGAACTCTAAGTGATAATTTCTTGAGTACAGCCAGATCATCATCTTCCTGTTGTATATATTATTGATTACCTGTAAAGAGGTGTAGTTGTATATAGTTGGTGTATACTCGATAAGACAGAGGACCATTTTATGCGTTCGTTCGCAAGTTATGTATAATACGAGTACTGCCGTAAAAGCAGATAAGTTAAGCATGTCGTAGAGAGTAAGCTGGAATATACAGTTATCAGGCACCTCAGCATCATCATCGTCATTCCCATCCATCATTTACTTTACTTCTCACTCTCTCGACCTTCTATCATCTGATTATCATGTAGTGTCAATAAGGCCATGCAGGAGACCGCTCTATACATGGCCAACGGCTCATCTCAGTCTCAAGACCAAGATGGAAACGACGATGAACAATGAGATGAGTTAGGTGCACGGTTTACCAATAGGGACAACAGGGAGATGAAGTTTTTTCAAGTTGATTGATGATGTATATAACATATACACACACATACATACATATACACGACCATTCGTTTCTTCTTTTTCTTCTTCTTCTTCTTCCTTTCGTTGTTATCAACACCCTCACGCCAACTGACACCATCCGCTTGAGACAATACGATTCAGCAATGCTGATACTCATCCCCCACTAAACTCATTACGCACCTCTATAGCCCCTATCCCACAATGGTCATCGCATATCAACCTCGAGATCCGCCATCCTCTCTTTCCTCCGGTACTCGTCAAGATGATCAGAAGTTGTTATTTGCGAGGGAACGGTTTTACGTGCATGGTGAAGGGGAGGAGAAGAGGTGTATGGAAAGGTATATCGTCGTGAGTGAATGGATTGTCCATCGGTAACACCAGCATCGCCTTTCTCCTTATACAGTGTACCTCTCTCCCTGGGATTCTCATATGCTCTAACATTAGAACCTTTCACTCATCCCTCCAATGAAGAGACATCGCAGCTGACCGCGTGTTATATTTCTCTTAGGACCAAGCAGGCGGCATTCTGACATCACAATCAGCATCCACCTTCATCGTAGTGCCCTTCGGTCCCACATACGCCAGATCTTTCGCAGAGACACTGCCCAGAGGAGAAGGAGGGAAGGTAATCAGGTTTGAGTGGATCAAGGAGAGTGTGCGGAAGGGTGTGATACCGAGTAGGAAGTTTTTCTGGGCTATACCGAGGTAGGGGATAGATACAGGATATCAGATTACGGAAGGTGATGATCGACTAGGAGGTGGACCCGTGGTGAAGACTGAGCAAGGTAGAGCTCAGCTATACAATTCCGACCAAGTATCAGAGGGACACGCTGGACCACTCCATCGAAACAATCCTCCCATCCCTCAATATGAGAGGTACAATAAGGACGATACGCAAGAGCCTGAGGACTGGTATGAGAACGGTCGCCGAGCAACTCAGAGAATCACCTCCGATGCTATTCCGCTGGGAAATAGGGATCATCCCACACAGGTGATTTTTCGGGGGTTACTACATCCCTTCTGCTGCTCGAGATCATCCTTGTAGCTGTGCTGATCCCTTCGCTCTTTATCCTCCAGCCGGTCTCACAACCTCTCTCCGGACTCACAAACCACAGAAGCAACCACCGCGGTATCTTCAAAGGTCATGTAGTATGGGTGGTAGGAGCCCCAGGTCAGCGTAGATATCTCGAGGGACTGTTCATAGTGAGTGAATCGATTTTCCATCAGTCGTGATTGTCACCGCTTCCAAAGAGTCATCTTCCTTCTGTCCTCTGTCTACAGTTGGTATCGTACTGTACATATGTATGATCATTGTACGCAATTCTCTTGAATGGGAAGGCTTCGTAGACAGACCAGGTGTACTGATCCCGTTGTATTCTTCGTTAGTCCGAAGGGGGAACCACATCCTTCAACCTCCCTTCCGCGACCCGAGTGGTATTCTACCCTCCCAATCGAGGGTTTGAGGAAATTACCAAGAAGGATCATATCAGAGGGGAAGCCTTGTATGATCGAGGAGTGAGATGCCTTACTTATAAGTGGGTGGAGGACTGTGTCAAAGCTGGGAGATTGTTAGATGAGAGAGGTTATACGGTGGGGAAAAGGGATTTGTTCGATAATGACTTCTGGAGGAGGGTAGAGCGTCAAGAGGTGGAAGACATTCGAGAGCAAAAATTGACACAGGGAACAGAAGAAACTTCGCTGACGAGAGAAGGAGCCATTTCACCTCTTGTGGAACGGGATTATGGGGTCGACGATGAAGTGGGAGAATCAGGTGGACGGGTCGGAACGGATGGTCACCAAGGCTTTATCGATCCACAAGGGGTTGCGTTCCTCCTCAAAAAGCTATCTGCCAGAGTCGACACGGTCTTGGAAGCTGCGAGGGGCTTGCATAACACCACTACTGCAGGTCCCGCACCTTCCCAGCCTGGAACATCGACCCAGCAAGTGCTGACTCAAGTAAGTACAGCCCCTTACGCCCAGAAGGACGCCCAGAAGGGACCGATTTCCTCAGTGCTATCTGATGTACTGTTCACTGATCATTGCATGTACGACTGTAGCAGCCCGAAGGGAACGAGCAGGCTCGCTATCCTACACCCATCTCCCCTGTGCGCATTTCACACCATCAAACTCGAGCAACTGAACAGGATTCCAATGTCGCAGTCTCACACCTTGGTCTTGAGAACATACGAGTTAGGTCTCCCTTTCGCGATCTCGAGGAATCCCCGTCTGCCTCGTCAAGTGCAAATAGCACGAGCAAGAGTATCGATACATCTCAGGTGAGCTTGGGCTTGTGCACTTTATTTGAATCAACACTGATGATCGATTGATTGCGTTAGATCTTGGCCGGAGAATGGATCTGGGTTGTCGGTGCCTTTACCGCTCGAAAATCAATCAACGGGAAGATCAAGGTACATACATCTTTTGGCTTCATCATCTCTTTTCCGTTTCATACACTCGATACTCGAAGGCGAGTCTGACAAGTCTATGATCTTACAGCGACTCGGAGGATCACTCTCATCTCGTCTACCCGAGTCTACCATCGTAGTCTTCTGTCGAAGTCACATCGAAGAGTACATCATGTCCCGAGTAAGAGACTATGAGCGATGTTTGGCGAATAACTGCTTGATGGTGGCTGAGAGCTGGATACACGATATGGTCTTTTCGGAACGAGCGATCGATCCACATGACTACCTGATCGAAAATCGAGATGTACTATTGAATGTGAGAGTGTGGGATGTGGTGTTGCTTTGGAGTATGGCCAAACGGGATGGTGAACGCTTTGTGGGAGAGTGGGACAAAAGACTTGTCGGCGGAAGTAGTGGACAGGAAAGGGTCATCAAAGGTCAGGAAGAAGAAGCAGACCGAAGGGATTTGGTGTCGACAGTGCATGGAGAGTTGAAGGAGGAGCGAGCTCGAACCAGGTCATTCTCGCTGGACGACCGAGGAACCAAGTTCCGTCATGTAGCCCCTCCGCAAGAAGCTAGACGCTCCGACAGGGAAGGGACATTATACTCTCTACCGCTTCCAAACAAAGGACAGACCAATTATGCTGTGAGTCCAATCTGAACATTCATCGCCCAAAGATAGATCGCCCATTTCCCAGAAGTTTGCTGATTATGACCAATTTTTGACAGATCGACCCACGAATTGCTCTCAAGGCATCTTCACCAGTCGGTATCCACAGGAAGATAGAGCAACCGATACCCACCAGCCGTGACATCAATATCGATAAGGCTTCTACCGAACCGATGGAAGATGCGATCCAAGAGGTTGAGGTGCAAGACGGGATCAAGCTGAACGACGAAGAGTACGATGACTTTGCGGATCTAGCGGGTATATCTACCGACGAGGAAGGGCAAGATGACACGGATGATGACTCGATACTCACACCTCCGCCAGAAGTTCCTGTGAGTACATTAGCCCAGCAAATGGTGATATCGGTCATGTGGCTGACCGTTGAGACTGGGTGGAAATGCAGGAGCCAGTGACGCTTACTAGTCCAGCTAAGAGCTCTCGAGGTCGATCGAAAGGATCGTTCGGAAAGAAGAGAAGACGATCGATTGATTATAGCTCACAATCAGCGTCAACATCAAGATCAAGAGCTTTGAACAGTGAGAAGATTGAATCTATCACGGAGGTAGTGGGGCAGGGTGATGCGAATAGCGATGATAGTGATTATGCACCGGTGAAGAGAGTAAGTTGTAATTCGGTAACCCTAGTCATTACGGTCTTTGTATTCCTAAGCTCATGATACTGTGGCATGAATTTACATAGAGAAAGAGCGACATCAATAGACCCGCTGCAACACCTTCATCCAGCCTTGCAACTACCACTTTGGGTCCGCAGAATCAAAGGAGCCAGTCGAAGATATACAAGCACAATGAGGTCCTGCCAAAGGACAGGGAGAGGTATAATGAGCTCAGGGCGGATCTGGAATTGAAGATAAAGAATGATGATTTTCCGCATGGCCTGCAAAGTTATATCCGATCTCAACCTGGACGCGTAAGTGAAGTGTATCTACCTTGAACCACCCGTTTACCCTTTGAACGTTCCCTCATGCCCCATATCACAGGATGGTAGCACACGAGCATCTCATTGAGGATACATTCGCTGATGAATCTTGCCTTTAATCTGCTAGATACACATATACAGGAAGTACCGGAACCTGTTTAGAAGGGAGTTACCGAATCTACCTTCAGGCGGGAGACGTAAAAGGTATCGGTATGATACTGGTTCCGAATACTAGTATGTAGTTACTGTAAAGAGACTCGTACAGCCTGCGAGATTTTTAGAAGAGTGAACGAACAGGAGGGATAGATTGGAAAGATTGGTGCTGTAGACAATATATTTCGCTTTGAATAACGTGGATCGATCGGTATGGTTGTATATATATAAAGTACCCTCCAGTAATTAACCAGATAGTGCCGTTTTCTCTGCGTAGCCCATGGTTCTGGCAAGGTGTTTGAGCAGAATCGAATGATGAAAGTATGTCACATTATCTATTTGATGGGGTTTTCAGACCTACTCGTACCTCCGTTCTGGCTTATGAGCCTATTGGCGGTTGTTCCAGTGTGATATTGCAGTCGCAAGGCGGACTTCAGCAAAATTTCAGGCACTTCCCACTGTAGCGGCTCTGAACCCTATTTTCTATATAGGGATCATCACTTGTGTGCTGCAGATGAAGATCAAACGGCACCACGGCAGGCGAGAATATCCTTGCGCTCCAAGGTGTAGGGACCTTGGGGGTCTTCGCTTGTCAGCCATGATTGCAGAGGCGGTAATTGCTCTAAAGAATGAATAGCAAAATACACCTCAAAATGACAATCTACGGTGGAAAAACGCAACTATCTGGTTAATTACTGGAGGGGACTTTGATGATTGTATATACCTATCAACTCAGTACATGCATTTTGTTAGATAATAAACTCCCACTTCGACATCATGAAGCACAATGACCAGAATTTGACACAAACCGACAGTGAGTAGAAGGAATCCGAAGAAGCTACCAATCCAGATTTTGTAGTAAATAGACGATCTATGTGAATCTGTTCTCAAGCTGACCACACGCTGGTGAACCGCTCAAGCCCAAGAAAAGAGGGTTAACCCAATAAAGAAACGTCAAGGAGGACGAATCTTTCCTGGAGTGTCCCCCTCCAAGGGAAATTGCCTCGCGCCAGTGCTTGTGCTGGTTCATCATATACATTCATCGGTTCATAACATCGTCAAGGTCGTTATATACATTATGGGACCTTCATTGTCGTTGAGATACTCCACATGCTTGCTCTAAACTTTTTCGCCTCCAGTACTTTAGTTTGATACTCTCGCCCCTTCCCCTAATGGTTGGTCAACGGAGTGATGGGGTCTTAGAACATGTCCATCAATCTTAATGTCGATTTATGGATGAAACCTGATAGGCCAGATTGGTTGGAGATCTCCAACAAGTGCAGAGACTCTTTGAGGTATATTTCCGATCGAGTGAGGGAGGCGTGGTATGTCTGTGGGAGGAGGGATGCGATGGGACCAGCTGCGAGAGGAGGGGAGATCGCGATTAGCATGGTTCCCTCGTGTACCTGATAGAAAAGAGATGGGCGAGCGAGAATGATTGACGCAGCCGAAAGGATGATAATAGTGGGAATGACAATGATCAAATTGGGAGATATAGGATGAGACAAACATGCATCTGGAGCCGATAGAGAAGTGAGAGGGAGTCTCTCAACGAGTGGAGGGAGATTAGAGGGCTCGTTGGATCTGACTAAACGATTGGGAACTACAGGTGAACTGCACTTTCACTCACCTCCCCCGGCCATTTCCGAGCAGCCCAAAAGCGTTTCCACCAATCCTTGAGCATCTTTCAGAGCCGCTGCTACCCCGTTCCCACTGTCCACCATAATCCATATGAGCTGACCTTCCTGAATAACCGCTAATCGCGCGTGCGTTTTGGAAGGATGGTGGGTGTCACTCACTTGGTAGGAGGTACAGCGTGCATCGCATCGCCCACCAGTACCACCTTCCCATTGCTGTATGGCACATGTTTACCAGGTCCATTACTTACTATACCCGTCGCAGTGATTGTACCAGGGATCAAATCGTTTTCTACCACTTCTACCAACCCTTTGTCCGTGCCATCGTTTCTAAGGATGTTAAGGATCTTATCAATCCACGCAGCTTCGGTAAGATCCTCCCACCCTGCACCTGCACCTGCACCCTCTCCACTGACGTTGAGGTACATCCTGACCAGCACATAGCCCGTATTGGGATCCCTGAGCGCTTGCTGTACAGCTAGTACCGTAGAGTCAGGTTCGGCAAATGGACCCTGGTCAGAGAGGGTGATAGCTGATCGAGGAGTCATGTGAGGCAACTCGTTGCCGTGTAGAGGGATGGTATGGAGGGAGTTGCATTGATTGCCGAGAATGATATTTTGGCTATCCTTGTTCAGCATCACAGGAAGCTGGGCGATGGGAGTGGCCAGTTTGAATTGGACGAGGACGTAGGGGAGAAGAGGGAAGTTAGGGAATGAGGGGTGGGTTTGGGATCGCACGAGGGAGCCGATGCCGTCTGCGCCTGGATTTGAGATGGACCAACGTCAATTGAGGCTACTCGATGGAAGTTAGAATGGGAGGAGATGATGTAACAGCTTCATAGAAGGCATGCGACGATATGGAGTGTTGAAGAAACGGTTGGAACTCACCCACAACGAGATCTGCCAGTTCATTCCCTCCATCCTCAAAGACAACTTCGAATTTCCCTTCCACCTCTCTTACTCTGATAACCCTTTTCCCTTTGACTATATTGACGCCTTCACTCAGTACATCCTTCAAGACCTTTCGATGTACCCATTGAGGCTGTTCGTTCTGATGCTTGACATTGGAGTATAGGTGTGACAAATCAGGATTGACAATGTTGACACCTCCATGAGTTATACCGTAGTTTGATTGAGAGACGAGGGAGCCGTTTGAATGAGGTGACAGGATGGTTTGGAGAGCTGATCTTGCGTCCTATATCATGTATATGAATCAGATTTCAATCTTTGATAGGTCCTTCACGGGTCAAGGTGATTGCTTTAAAACAGCGAGATGAGGAATCACACCCACATGAGACAATTGCAAAGGATATCTGACCGAGTTACTCTCCTCTTCGTTTCTCTCGTACACTGTGACTTGGAGATACGAGGGTGCCCATCCCTCTTTCTTTGCTCTTTCGAGGAAGTGAGCAGTGGCGAGACCGGCACTGTACGATGAATTAGCTTTTAGCACTGGTTCCTTGTACAGAGGATGTTATTTATTCCTCACGTTCCCCCTCCTACTAAGATCACCTTGAATTTCTCATCGGAAGGATGCGAGTCAGTAGTCATCGTTGGTAAGTGTATGTATAAGATATATAGTAGCTGTTCACTGAATAAGATGAATTCAAGGTCAGATGACGATCAGATAAAAGTGAGTTTATATACGGTACTTGTATGTATCTCAACCTGAAGGCAAGTGCGTAGATTAGTCTTAATTGATGGATCTGATGTCATTTGGGATCGGGTCAGTATAAGATTATAAGATTATGGGATCAATAGCTCAAATAGCTGTGCCCGTACACAAAGGAGAAAAGGGGGCATTAACATTGCGTCCTCGTGCTTATGAAGGGGTTGAGTGAAATGAACAAAAAGTGAACATAGCAACGAGAAGGAGCAGGACAAGGACCAGGATACCACGCTTCTATCACAACGCAACGGCTTGAATGCCAAGATCAGTTTAATAAACATATATACACAGCGAAGACGGGATCAAACGAAATAGGCACACGAGTGACCGCTCATTGGCACAGGAAGCAAGCGGGGATGTAGGCGCGTGACGAAGCAAGAGATTTTGGCACACCTAATTCGAGTCAGGGTCTGCACTTGAGTATCCCAGCGTGTCGTCACCATCTTGCATCTCATCCTCCTGCTGTTCATCCTCGTTGATATCATAGTATTCGTCTTACATTCCATATACATAGAAATCCGTTATACAAGGAAGCCCATCCTCACCCTCGTACCCGCCCACACGACTCTAATCCTCCGATTCTATCCACTCTACCCGAGAAAACCAGATCACGATGTCCAGGCAAGCTCCTTTGGTCATCGACAATGGTACCGGTTACACCAAGATGGGGTATGTTTATCACTTCAGTCCACTGTAACTGATCACAACCCATCTAATTTGCTCACCTTGCCCCACTATAGCTTCGCAGGTAACTCTGAACCATCATTCGTGTTCCCAACCGTCATCGCAACCCATCAATCAGCTTCGGCGGGATCATCAAACACTTCAGGTGGATCAGGTGCAAGGGCATCGCCTCCTATAGCTGGTAAACCGAGTCATCTCGCGAGTAAGAGGGGGATAGAGGATTTGGATTTCTTCATTGGTGATGAAGCTGTAGCGAACTCAAAGTGAGTGTGGTCCACTTGTCTCCGTCAAGGGGATTGATGAGAAAGGTGTCAACAATCGTCTGGGCTTCATGATGGAATTCATCTTCTCCACTCACCGGTACTACTCAATGACTACTCCGCGACTGTATCCTCGCATCCTCACGCCCTCCCTCTTCCTATACACATATATCTTGGTCATATTTTATCTACCTTTGAATCATATTCTGTCTCTGAATACGTATCGCTGACATCCACGACCATACAGAACCTATTCCCTTCACTATCCTATCCGACACGGTCAGATCGAGAATTGGGATCACATGGAGAGGTTCTGGGAACAATGTATCTTCAAGTACCTGAGAGCTGAGCCAGAGGATCACTACGTCTTGCTTGTAAGTGTAGAGCTCATATTACCCCCATGTTATATATATATATATATATTACTCGTCATGCGAATGCTGATCTATCTTATATCGTGATGTAGACGGAACCTCCTCTCAACCCTCCTGAGAACAGAGAAAACACTGCCGAAATTATGTTCGAGTCTTTCAACGTGCAAGGATTGTGAGTGTATTTTTCTTCTGCTCTCATAATCGACATGCTGATCATCCGATTCTACTCAGGTATATCGCCGTTCAAGCTGTACTTGCTCTCGCTGCTTCGTGGACATCCTCCAAAGTGAATGAGAGAACATTGACCGGTGTCGTCATTGATTCTGGAGACGGTGTGACCCGTAAGTCTGCTTGTTGGCTATCAACAATAGAGGAAGCTTACCTGTGTGTTTCTTGCAGATACAATCCCTGTCGTACGTTTCTTACACCCGGATCCCCAACTCACCCGTGCCATATAATGCTAACATCCCACACATAGGCCGAAGGTTATGTTATCGGCTCATCCATCAAGCACATCCCAATCGCCGGTCGAGATATCACTTACTTCGTTCAGCAATTGTTACGTGATAGAGGAGAAAGTGCTCAGATCCCACCAGAAGACCAATTGAGGGTGTACGTGGTTCAATCCGGATACGATTGTTGGAACGTAATCCCAAGCTGACCTTCGCCAACTCACAGCGCCGAGAAGATCAAGGAGGATTACACTTATGTCTGTCAAGATATCGTAAAGGAATTCAAGAAGTACGACGCAGACCCCTATAGATATTTTGCTAGATTTGCTGGAGAACACAGTGTAACCGGACGAGTGAGTGGAATGATCGACTCCATCACAGATAATTCACATCTCGTGTATCCCGTTGCACTGTCAGGCGTCGCTTACATGCCTGTCCCTCGTCTAGAAATACGACCTCGACGTAGGATACGAGCGATTCCTTGCCCCCGAAATCTTCTTCAACCCCGAAATCTACTCATCCGATTTCCTCACCCCCTTGCCCGAAGTCGTCGACACTGTCATCCAGACTTCCCCTATTGATGTTAGAAGAGGATTGTACAAGAACATAGTCTTGAGTGGAGGTTCAACCATGTTCAAAGATTTCGGCAAGAGGTTACAAAGGGATGTGAAAGCTATTGTGGATGGTAGAATTGCGGGAAGCGAGGAGAGATCGGGAAGTCATATGAAGGTGAGTGTTTGGGATATGACCTGATTCTCAGACGAGATATCACCTCGGTTCTCTCCTTTGTGACTATGAGGTTCTGATACTGATTCTGTCTCTTCCTCGGATTTTAGTCAAGCGGTGTTGAAGTCAATGTCATCTCGCACAAGCGACAAAGATACGCTGTATGGTACGGAGGTAGTTTGATGGCTTCTACTGTGAGTGGTAGAGATGCACTCCAAATCGCTGCCTTCATGGTCCCCATTATCCCAACACTCACTTTCGGCTCCTGACTCAACATCACTCGCTTATACATGTTCCTTCGCAGCCCGAATTTTACAACGTCTCTCACTCTCGAGTAGACTACGAAGAATACGGACCATCGCTCGTCCGTAGATTCTCAGTATTTGGCAGTGCGGTATAAAGTTAGAATCATAGGTAAAAGACGAGCTCGTTGTAATGAATATTGAATGAATACGGATCTTTCTTTGCAGATGGTGCCATTGAATCAAGACATCTACGTGCACGAGATTGCAATATTGAATTTAGGGCGTAATAATTTACATGCACGTTCATGTTCGTGTTTGAATTCATGCTCAACGCTGTGAAGTCTACTCTACCAATCTACACGGATAGATCGATCAAGCCGTCTTGAACCACTCCTTCAACGTTTCATCCTGATCAACCCAATCGTCGAAAGTCCAAGCGCCAGGTAAAGAAGTAATCTCTTCGGGAGAATGGTACATTTTACTGGGCACAGATGCGACGCATTAGTTTCCTTGGCATATCTGATAGACCAGACTCACCCTTTCAAAATAACTACATAAGCCAGCCACAATTCCTCTCCTATCTTGTTCTTGTGCTCTTCGGTATAGAACTCTTCGAGCTTGATACCTGCTGTGGAGACTTTGACATTGAATTTTCTTGAAAGTGACTGGGCCATTTCTGAAGGCGTGGGTGAACCGGTGGTAGCGTAGATGTTTTTACCTAAAGGAATGACTCCACATTGTCAGCATTCTCCAGATTACCGCGAATCTGATACTCTATATTTCGTAGTTGACGATAGCGACAGTAGATGATCGACAGAGGTGAGGATGATACGTACCAAGCCATTCATCTCTATCATCCAGTGCTTCCTTAACCCACAGACCAGTCTGTTCAGCTGGATAACTTGGAATCCCCACATCGTCGGGAACAGCAATATCCAATAACCATCCGTCGTCTTTATTCTGTGCTCGCTTGAGCTGACCGAACTTGACGATGTTGGAGAAATAGTTGAAAGTGAATAGGAGGGTGTGGGGGATACCCTTGTCTCTTAGATATCGAGATACTACAGTGCTCAAAGTGAAGACTCAGTACCCGCACTGGTAAATCGAACCACTCACCGTCATTCTTCGATTCGTAGTGTGGACATTCCCCTTCGTCGACCTCATCCAATGTGGAATAAACAATATGCTTGACTCCAGCTCTGACGCACGCGTCAATCGCACCGATTGACTCTTTCTTCTCTGCTTCTTTTGCTTTGATTGCGTCGAATCCATTTGAGGAGAAGTGTGTCCAGACTGTAGGGTCGTGTAAGCATACAACCTATCCAAAGGATCAGAGAGGGATATAAACGAAAGACGTACAGTCCGCATTGACGTACGCTGCATCTATACCCTCCAGCTGAGCAGCGTACGTCGAGGGATCGGAGAGATCACCTTGAATCAATTCGACTCCAATCTTGGCCAGAGCTAAACATACAGACCAACTTGATCAATTGGATACGTTAATCGGATGTAAATTATATAGATGAATATATACGTACATTTCGCTTTATCAGAATTGACATTCCTTGTGATACCCAACACTTGATACTTCTCATCTTCGAGCAAGTATCGAGCGACACTCGAACCTTGGTCTCCCGTCACGGTGAAAACGACAACTTTCATTGTTTCGTCGACTATGCTTGTATGGTCAACAAACGTAATATCGTACCAAGTCTAAGTGGGAGAGTGCTATTCCATGCATCCCGACTTGACTTGATATCAGCACGATCCTCACTATTCTATGTGTATAGATAGACTCCAAGCCGAAGGGCATAGATGAGACAGTTGCGATAATCGGACTGATTAGTAATCTGAGATGGTGGAGGTGAATAGGCATATCATGAGAAAAGCTTGATATCATGAGAAAAGCTTGATAAGGGGCCAATACCAAACAATGGTGGAGTCGGTGATGCAACGATCCAGTGGACCGGCGGTGATATCAACCTCCGCCGACCATGATCTCCGACGTTCAGATAGACATATGACTAGCAATGTACTCTGTGCTGCACTGTGAAGCGGAGTAGCCTTGGAAGGTGAAGCTGGGTTGAATTCATGTCAAAGGTTGGTTGGTTTATGTTTACCTGACGTATGGCGGAGATTATCACCTTCTCTGGCCTCGTTGGAACTAGGTCGAGAAGTGAATCTGCGCCAAGGAGACCTGGAATCGGATGACATGTTGGCGATGCGCTAAAGTACACTGCCAATGTTGGCGATGCGCTAAAGTACACTGCCAATATACATCCCAGCTTGCCAAGTAAGCTCGGATATCCATTCCTCGGAAAAGCATCTCGGTAAAAGTTCAATCCCCCTGGGACACAAGCACGCACCCGGAGTATAAGGAACACTCACATCACACACTATTGATCCCATGAGCACGTACCTATCAGTCTCAACAATGGGAAACCAGCATCTGATTCTCGTGTGATCAGATGCTTCAAGCCGGTTGTCCCTCGTCCGTTCCTGGTCCCAAAACCAATGATGGCCCTGATCGTCAGCCCGGTACTCTACCAATCCCACCCTCCCCGATATCTCATGCTATCACATCATCCTTTATGCGTTACCAGCCAGAATACATCCCGAAACAAACATTTATGGCGTTATCATGCATGAGGAGCTCTTATCTATGGTGATTATTCGGAATTGCCTGTGAAAAACACCACCCGAGAGATCCCGGGAAAAGGGCAATTATGGCGTTATCATCTTGGAGGTGGGCAATAATCGACGAAAAGCAATAATCGGGATTTCGAAAATAGAGTCATCGTCGCGTTCCTCGTCGGCTTGGTATTTCAACTCGCTCAGAGTCAACCGGAGAGACCTTTTTGACTCCTTATCGCGATATATGTATATATACTGTAATGTTGTTGATATGTGATCTCCCTCAAATGATACTGGACTGTATTTTCCAAACTTCATAGTCGGTATCAGCTGCAACAATCAAGATGAACGTCGAACCTGACTTACCACCGCCCACCGTCCTGCTTGATGCGGACAGACAGAGTTATATCGGTAAACCTACCTCTAAGAAAGGGAAATGGCAGAAATTCGTTTCATTCATTTGGGATTCGTGAGTTGCGTCTGCTGAACAGCTACAGGAGACCGTAACACTGACTGTGATGGTCGTATGAAACAGCGATTACTATGAGAAATCGGATGCTGAGCGGAAATTGGTATTCAAGCTTGATTGTTTCATGTTGACTGCCATGACTATCGGTTGGTGGTTGAAGAACCTGGATCAGAACAACGTGAGTCATACCGACTCACTCTTCAAAAACATCACCCTGCAGTTCAGCGATGTATTGTCGAAGTCTCCTATTACGAGAAATGGCCTACTTGCCCACATGATATTTGTGCCAAATACTGATATGAGGTACCGTTCATCTTGCAGTTGTCCAATGCCTATGTCTCGGGTATGAAAGAAGACCTAAACATCCAGGCAAACCAGTATACGTATATGGGTACCATCTACAATGCGGTCGTGGCCGCGATGCAGATCCCCTCAAGTTTCATCGTCATGAAAGTTAGACCTTCGTGGTTCTTGGCCGCTTGCGAGGTCGGTTGGGGTATCTTCACCTTTGCTCAGGCTGGAGCCCAAAGCTATCAAGCCATGTAAGTGCAACACCTAGTCACGCTCAACGTAGACATCACGGATCTGTCATTCACCTCCACCATTCATACTCACTCCCGCTGATAGGCCACTTTGACTAATCTTTTCCCCGATAGGTATGGCTTCCGATTCTGCATCGCTCTCTTCGAGTCTTTCTATTATCCTATTGGTTTCTTCATCTTGGGATCCTGGTACACCCGTCCTGAGCTAGCGAAACGTATCGGACTATGGTTCATTGCTGGACCCGCAGGGGTAAGTTCGACAACGTGTGTGGCACTTCCGTTTTTTGACCTTCTAACGTCAATTCTCTTCCACAGTCTGCTTTTTCTGGCTTCCTGCAAGCTGCTATCTATAAAAATCTCGATGGAATCAACGGAATCGCTGGATGGAGATACTTGTATATCGTGTGCGGGGCCATGGTGAGCTATAAACGTCGTTTAGCGCTCGAAAAACGAACGAGTATTGACCTAGGTGTGTCGTCAGACGGTCCCTTGTGGTATCACACTCTTTTTCTTGGTACCCGACTTCCCCGAAAACACCAAAGTATGGTATCTGAGTGAGGAGGAGAAGGCACTGGCTAAGGAGAGGGTCGCTCGAAATGGTGAGTCATGCATGCATAGTGCAATTACAGGAATTCGGACGATCCGAAACGAACGCCACACTTCAACTCCCTAATCTCCCTCCTCTCGAGTTTCTTACGATGGAATGGATTCTGATGCCTTTGCCATACAGGTGCTCAAGCTATGAAAGGCAAAATTGACGGCTCGGTCATTATATCCGCCCTGAAAGACTGGAAATTCTGGATCCTCGTTCCTTTCTACTGCATCTACGGTTTCGCGGTCCAAAACGGTACACAGTTCGGAATCTACCTCAAGGCATACAAATACTCGGTCACCCTTCGAAACGTGATGCCCAGTTTGATGTATATAATACAGTGCCCCTGCATCTTGATCTATTGTTACATATCCGATCGGACCACACGAATCCAGAGAGGTTGGATCATGTTGGGGCCTCTGATCTGGGGTATCTTCCCGACCGCGGTACTGGCTTTTTGGGCCCCATCGAACTCTTTAAGAGTGTTCGCATTCATGGCCAACGGATCGTTGTATATCACTCCGGTATTCTATGCCTGGGTGGCTGAGATGTGTGGACACAAAACGGAGATGAGGGCGTTCATAACTGGTGCCACGTCCTGTTTGTTCTATGCGTGAGTTAACATTGTTCTAAAGCTCGTAGTGGACGTTCGGACATATCCGCTTACATTCCGGGATCACAGGTTCAACGCTTGGTTACCTGCCATCGTCTTCCTGCAGACCGATGGACCAAGATTCAAGAAAGGTTTCAGGACCACTTTCTCATGCTGTGTGGCCAGTGTCATCTTTGTGATCGTCATCATCTTGATGCGACGGAGGGAAATTAGACAGGAAAACAACAAGATGGTTGATGAGACACCTTCGGAGGCGGCTGGCGGTCATGGTCAATCTGAGAGGAATGGTGATATTGAAGAAAAACCCTAAATTAGGACAGGAACTAGAACATTAGACTAGGTATCGGTCCTTCTCATCGTATAATACCTAATATCTTGTGAACCAAAATCAACCGGTCAGACACAACATGTATGGGTTTTGACATTGCTATCTCTTTTGCTCGTGTAGGTCTTAGCAGCAGGAGGATCTGGCTTATCACACCTTCGCCTCAAGCATATTGTATCAAAGAAGGATTCACATGGGGGCGGACATGGTGCCACTTTGCCCATGAATCGGCCCTTCCCTTCCAAACAAGCCTTTCATCCTTCCCGTTCTGTATACTTGAAAACCGTGATCTCATGTCGGAGTTGGAGTGCTTTACCACTTCTCGGTAACCAATATAAAGCTTTACGTGTTGTTCATGTTGCAGAGGCATCGACAATGAAAGGTACACTTGAGTTCGTTGACTGGCCAATCCCCGATCTGATGTGATGTACAGTATGAGATGTGCCTTAAGATAGATCTGTCACAGGGAATTTTGCAAATCATCATCAGTCATCGTGATCACATATCAACAACAAAAACAACATTCATCATCATCATCATCATTCATCCACCTCTCACTCGTTCAGACATCCATACGTAGCATCACAGACAACAGCTAGTCGTTGACCCATGGGAGAGAGCTCGGAGACGCCACCACCAGCCAAGAGGCGTAAGGCAAGGAGGGCCTGCGATTCATGCAGGAATAGGAAGTTGAGGTGTGTAATCTCTTATCTTGTCCATTCTCTGATAAGTGCTGGACTGATTTCCCTTCCATACGTAGATGCGAATACCCTGAAGAAGACCAGACGCAATGTGTAGCATGTAGAAGAGTAAGTGTGACTGATGACTGGATGTCAAGCGTTACCTGCTCATGAAGATCCATAGTCGAAGTCGCTGTGTGAATCAACTCAACCTGCTAAGATTGTAAGTCTCCCTCACCTATCCCCCTGGCGATACACTTTCATATCAGACTGATGTAACCTGGATATAGGACAAGAGGCGACTACGTACACTGGTGGATTTAGCAACGACAGACGAACAGAAACAATGGGTAGCAGCTCAGATAGCATCCAGAGGGATATACGTATCTTCAACGGACACAGGAGCACTGAGAAAAGCTAGACCATCTACTGCTGGGGATCCCATTCAACTGGTAGCACGACTGTCATCTCCCAGTAACATTCATAGTAATAGGAGCAGCATATCACCAAATGCTGGAGGGAGCTCCTCGACAGATCCCCCCAAGAGCAGTATCATGACACCCAACACCTCAAGAACATCGCACCGCCCTGATGATCCCCCTCAAGCCTCTACATCAACAGCGGCAGCGGCAAGTGGATCTAGACGGAACTCAGATGAACCTCCAAATCTAAAGCTAAGTGGACCTGAACCAAGGATGCAAGGTGGGTTTTGTCATCGGTTTCCTGCGACACCAGTCATCTGACATTCGTAACTATAAAGGACCAACCGCAACTATCAACCTTCTCGCCGACTTGCCCGAAGACTCAGCTGCTCTAGATCGACGGTATGGTTTATTCAGAGTGACGGAGGGGTGGGTGTATGGTGCGAACCCCGATATACCAATGAGGGAGGGTCAGATGTCAGAGCAGCAAGTGAGGGAGGACGTGATTGCGAAGTGTAAGCTGAAGTTTCGTTGTGGTTATCGCTCCTCCTTTTCATCATCCATCCGTCGTATCCTCCCTTTGGTCTTGTATCCGCCTTAGATCTCATCTCGCACTCGTTGAGACTGACATTCTACCTTTCCAGTGATATCCTTCTACACCGACGAAATAGCCCCTCTGAACGCTGTCATACCACCTCATCGGATCCCCGCCTCCATCGAGTCATCCTCCTTTGTTCTCGCTTCCATCCTAGCCGTCGCCGCCCTCTCTCGAGACGTCCCATCATCCATATATACCAGCATCCGCCACAAGCTCACCAAAGAATTAGACTCAGAGCTGGGTAAAGGGAACGGATCGACTTTACAGCAAGTCCAGGGTTTATTGATATCTGGAATGTCACATGAGCTGCACGGCGAGACCAACATGGAAGGTGGATCCAACTGTTGGATCAGGATTGGTACGGCGATTCGTCAAGCCCAGGATATAGGTTTACATAGACTGAACTCGAACCATTGGTTACCTGAGATGTTCGCGGATAGGGCTAGAGCGTGGTTAGCTGCGATCATCACGGATAGATGGTATGGCGGGGCGTTTGGACAGCCTTTGGCTATCAATCTTCTGGATTGTGAAGATCCTTTGGAATCGGCGGATCTGCTACAGACATCGGACTTGACCCATGCATTTCAGGTGGAGATGTACCATGTGAGTTTAATCTTGTTTTCTGTGGTGGCTTAGAAGCACTCCTTTCTGACTGTCAAGGTCTTGCAGATAAGCTGTCTTCTTGGCGATATCAGTGAGTTGTTTTCAACTATGTTCCCGCTCACAATCTAAATGACAATCAATACATACAGTGCAAATCATCTATCGTCCCCGTTCCTTGGACAGATGTACGGATGATATCTTAGAATCACTGCTGCGCCAAATCGATTCACGCCTCAGCTTGATACCTGAACCTTTCCTGTTCAGTGGCGAATCCACGTCGGTACAAGGTGGTCTATTGCGTCTCGTAACCGTATCCACCGAGGTAAGTTGAATTACGTCTGTGTCCCAGCATCGAGGTCAAAAGGTAGCTGAGTACACATATGTCAACAGGTCATCTTCTTCCGCTCATTCGTCAAACACAATCGCAAACTGCCCTCTCATCTCACATTTCGACCTACGGCACAAAGGTGGTCCAGGACAGTCCAGAGAGCTCGACAAGCTATTTCATGGATGAATCAGCGGGGTGATCATATCCTAGATTGCTGGTTGATTGCGAAGTATGCAATTGTGTATGCTGCTTTAGCACAGTGAGTTTAGCTCATGTCTCATTGACCATCGTCACTCCTTGGTCCGTATTCCTTCACACTTTGATGACCCGCTGACAACCCACCAATAGGTATTACAACTACGCCGCTGAGAGAGATTTAGGCTCGTTGCAATCTTTATCAACCGCCAAAGATATGATGAACCGATGGGCATTGGGTCACCATCAACAACGACCCATCGCAGCACGAGCCAAGATCGCCGATATAGTCAACTTGTTCTACAAAGCTGCCTTGGGAATGGGTCGAAGTGAACCGGCCGTCAATACACATTCTTTGGTCACTCCTTCGTCTACCCCGGCTAGTGCGTTCGAATCCAGTCCCTCAGGAACGCACGACCAATCACATACTCCTGCCAGAGTCGTCAACTCTAGTAGACGACCTCAACCCAATGCTCAAGATATGGATCGAAACGAGACTATACCGACTCTGGACACGTCGACGTTGGATGATTGGTTGGCTGACTTCTTTCGACAACACGATATACCTGATGTGGGATTGTCGACTTCAGCAATGTATCAGGGCGGACCGGTGTAGAAGTGGTGCAATTGCACGTTGTCAGTCAACTTCTCAGGCTATCTGGGATATCTATATAGAATTATACGATGTTGTAACATCATGATTGAGCGGGAACACAAGGTCGTCCTGGTGTAGAAGTTGGGTGATTGTATACCTCTAGACACCCATGTATGACATTGTACCTGGACACTGGCTGAGTATATTGAATGAGGAGAATCTGAAGCAATCTAGAGGCGAATGTAGTAGTCGATTGACATGACAGAGGGGAACAGCGGTGAGATGTTTTTCACCATCCATACAACATACCTGCTACAACCACCATTCGACTACAACGACAATTCACATACACTTTACATCACGAGCCTTGATCGGTCCAACGAATCAAGTCCTCCTCCTAGTCATATATGTCGCCTTGTCTTCTACTTTCTCTGACCAATCGATTTACCCCACCCTATCAACCCGTCTTCGAAATCATCCAACGTTCCTTTGCCCCATCTCCTCTCTCCGTTGGCTCTTTCATTGATTATCGGCCAATCTACACCGTCGTCGCCAGTCCACCAGCTGAACCAGTTGGTATTCATTACTCCATACTTGGAGTCGTTCAGGCCAACTGCGAAGCTGGCTTTAAAATCTTCCTTATCATCAAAGTACATGATGGAAGCGCCGCAAGTCGAGCAGTGATATCTTGAGATACCGGGATTAGAGGGTGAGGAGTGATAGAGGTTTAGACCGGGTATCTGAGTGGAAGAGGTCATGATGCCTTTGATGAATGGTGGAGACGAGGGAGAAGGGGAGGTGAAGATGTCGACGAATGGGATCTGGACCCAGGGGTGGGAGGGGAGAGATGATCCGGTGATGAGACGGCATGAGTCGCAGGCGCACCTTTGGGAGTGGATCAGCAAAAGAAATGTATAGTATTGGTATGCGTTGGATTGAACGATTGATGGGACATGATGCAGATATGAGAGAGAATGCTACTCACCAACTGGCCATGTATCTCTGAGGAACTCCATCCTCGTTATTTGGTTGTTGATACCAATAACATCCTTCTGGTAATGGTAAACTAGGTCTTGGTCTTCTAACATATACGTCGAATGCTTTACATTTGCAATGCAGGTTCAACATCTCATCTTCCTTGATCTCCTTGGGTATATTTTGATGAGGTACCCATTCTATCAAACCATCATGATACTTCTTCAACTGTTTCCCATTGGATGTCTTCCATATGTTCGAAATACCACCGTCAACCGTGTCGTCTAAGAAATGATGACCTTTCATATCTACTATCGGTACTTCTTGTCCACCTATCTCAACGAACAGTCTATCCAAGCATCCTAACATCCACATTCCTATCTCAACTTTTCCAGTCAACGAAGCTACCTGCAGGTAAATCTTGGAACCGCAAATCCCACAGAAGAAAGAGGTGATGATTGTTCCTCCGCAGGTGGTGTTACTCGAGTACTTGTTCAATCCCCCTTTCTCATCTCCATCTCCAGATTCCCCCTCTTCAGCAGGTATTGTCTCCTGATCAATCGCAAACCCACATCTTTGATCATATCTACTAAGATTTTGCAAGTCCGCAGGAGAAGGTATCGAGCGTGTGAGTTTGGCTGAGAGTGTTAGGATGCAGATTTGTCCGGTGCGATGTCTACATGCATCGCAAGAGCAGGTCGTCTCACCGAGTGGGAAGGATACATCTTGAGGTATTTTGATGTCGTATGAGAAGTGTTTACAATGACATGATGCGGTGAGCTGGGTCATGGTGAGGTGGTGTAGGATGGGAGATGTGGAAGGAAAAGAGTTTGACAATGTTGACGTTATTCGGGTGAATCGGGGAGAGAATGATCAGTGCTTGAATACCTCTACTATACATCGAATCATCATTGCATATATATATACTGAGATCTATCTACAGGAATTATTCGGTCTACTTGTTTCGTATATGGATATCACGTTCAGGCTGTACCACCCTCCAGTCTCTTCTCCAAAGTAGCTAAATCAGGACCACTCCCACCCAGATCCTTCGGTACATCCTCCGCATTACCCAACTCCTTCGCCAAGTTCTCCTTGTAACTGATCACCTGGAACTTCCTCGACGTCTCAGCAGAGACGAACATGCTGATAGCAGTGAACATCCACGACATGATCAACGGGACTTCAACAAAGAATTTACGGAGTAGTAATTCAGGATAATGAGCCTGCATGATCTCGATTGTCGCTTTGGAAGCTGCTTTGACCAATGGATCCATTCGAAGGAATGATACACCGCCGTACAGGTGGATCTGGTCGATACGATGGGGATCATCACCTTTACCGTGATCTGGGATGGGGGTTGTGGTGGTGGAGAGATTGAGGTGGGAAATGGCTCGTTCCATCAAGCCTATTCGCCATCGAAGAAATCTATGCATTCTCATTAGTGTGAAGACAGAGTTGTGAAGAGTAAAGCTGCACTCACCGTTGCAGATCTCCGAAAGGTTTCTTCAGGTCTTTGACTGCACCATACACGTTCCAAGTGACTACATCCTCTTTCCCACCAGGTTTCCCCACTTGGGTAACATAGCCTAATCCCTCAAAGTCGGGTCCGAACTCTTCTACGGTTGTTTCTTCCTTGTCTAAGCCAAATTCCATCCTCCACTTCAACGTCTTGGTCAGATTCTCAGCTGCTTTGTCGACATCGTTTGATACTGATCTGAGGTATTTCTGAAGTACGAGTAGAGTCGAGAAGGCAGGAGGGGCGGAAGTGGTCAGTGTCACTCCCCAAATGTGCGGGTGATTTGTCTCTTCAAGTATCTTTGGGAGGCGGGAATGGAACTGGAACAATGGAATGTCTGGGGTCAAGTCCGGCCACGAGGGTGATTGGGAAGACATTGTGGATTGCGGATTGTGCATGCTATATTGTTGAGATCATTAACATTGACTACATCGAACAATGAGGATACATCTTATCCTTTGAATCCTTGTCTTCCCTATCGGCCGTTGCCAAGTTTCGAAGTCTACTGTTCTCACTCTATCTCTTCCCACTCACGGATGTACCACTCTAGTTTGTTTATCTGATAGCAGATGAGAGAGGCAGTGAGAGTGAATCCTTATGCATGCTACTCACATAATGGATGAATGGATGAATGGATTTACGTAAATGCATAAGGGAGCATCTGCGGCAGTTGCTCAGTGTGCATATTATATGAATTGAATATGACGTTGTTTACAAAAAACAGACTAAAAAAAGTTTATACGAGTAGCAGTTAGCAGTTAGTAGCAGTTGTTGCTCCGTGATTCACCGAGAGAGAGAGAGATCTTGCTTGTATTAGCGAAGTGAAAATGAGAATACTACTATACAGTAGATTTCTCATATAGATAATAGAGACACATCATCCTATCAAGGGTAGTCACTCCTAGTCACTCGTAAAATACATACATAACCTGCAATACATCCCATCCATCTGTTATCCAACTTGGAGCATCATCAAAATGCCTTTCGATCTCTACTCGTGGTTCTCGGGAGGACACCACAATCATGAGGAAGGACCGCACTCGACGCACAAGAAGAAGGAATACACGTTCGATAATCATGTCATAGGTCAAGGTGGATATTCAAAGGTCATCAAAGCACACTGGAAAGCCAGAGATGGGATGGTCGTAGCTATGAAAGTGGTGCGGAAGGAAGCGATTAAAGATAGGGAGGCGTATTTGAGGTTGATTGACTCGTGAGTAGATCTGCTCGATCGACCATACACGTCAATCATACTGATATGGGGTCGATGTCAACAGTGGATTCCCTCGTATAAGATCGCATCCTAACATATGTGAGTGTCATCACTGTAAGATGTGTAAGGTTATCATATACTAAAGTCAATATTTGATCCTATGGTGAACGTCAGGTGCTGGCCTAGAGTAAGTGACCTTGATCATATATCATGACGTTTTCACAACTGATAATACCCCTCACCTGCAGCTGGTTCGAATCCACTCACAAGTTCTACATTGCGTTCCCATTACTCACCGGTGGTGAGCTGTTGGAAAGGCTAAACACCAGAGGAAGATTCACCGAAGATGCGGTCAAGAAGGTGATGATAGTCATGCTTGTGAGTACGATCACATTCAATGCCGACATCCGTGGAAGCTGACGGTCAATGACATGACCTTGCTGATCCGACTCCTGCAGGACACCCTCGCTTTCATTCATTCTCATGGTATAATACATCGGGATATCAAACCCGACAACTTCCTGTATCGAACACCGGATGCAGAGGTGGATGATATCGTGCTCATAGACTTTGGGATCTCAAAGGTGAGTAAACAATCCTGGCTCCTGATCCAGTATTCAGTTCTACAACAAGTCATCACCCCGAGTCGTCCAGACTTTACCAAACGCTCTGTCCATATATTCGCCTAAATTTGCAGTTACTGATATTCACGATTTTTTCTCCCCTCAGGTTCTGGACAACCAGTCGGAAGACGATCCGAAAGATCAGTTCGAGCTAGGAGGTACACCAGGCTACGCTGCTCCAGAAGTATTTTGTGGAACTGGTTATGGAAAGAATTCGGATTTATTCGGTGCGGGAGTGACAGCTTACAATCTGTGAGTTTGCATCATCGCACGCAGATCGGTTGCCCTTGGAACTAACACCATCCTCATTACAGCCTATCCTCATGGTCTCCCTGGGAATCGACAGATACAGTCGCATTGATCCAGGAGACGGCCCAGACCAACATCAATTTCCCGCCCGGTCCATTCGAAGGTGTATCTGAACAAGCCAAAGCGTTCATCAGACATCTGATGCAACCTCCGAACCGTCGTCCGAGTGCCAAAAAGGCATTACAGCATGTTGTGAGTCGCAGGTCTGCCCATGAGGGTTGGGAGAAACTTGTGCTGATCAGTTGCGTTATGTGGTCATCACAGTGGCTCGCAGGACCGGTCGAACCTTTGGACCAAGAACACATACTCGAGCCCCATGAAGTCGAGGACACGGAGATACCGACCGTTGCTCCACCAGCTACGATCCGACCGCACCATCCGTTAGCAAAGCAATTGACAGCGCTTTCACCTGATATCAAAGCGTAGTAAAGCGGCTATATCTATAGTGTTGCGTTTCATCTATATCTCTGTATGGTATCTGAAGTATCTTTCCCCATATAGTGATTTAATCTTTGTTGTTCGTACAATTTACAATGACTGTGTGCTTTTCCTTATAATTATAATAGATATATATGGATTTCAACCCTTCTATAATAATAGATGATAGATCACGATTCACCTCAACTACCCCCAGCACACCAAAATTTGTTCTTTCAAAATACAGACACATCTTGGGGAGCGGCACCACGTCCATGATAACTAACATCCATCGTCACGATCTATTCGGGCCCGAATTGTTCATTGGACCATCGGTCTTGTGGTGTGATCTTGTCACTCGGACGCAAAATTCTCCGTTCCTGGGCGCTTGCTAGGCAGACTATTAGGTGAGCGACAAGTACAGGGGAGCGAAAGATGAAAGGCCTCGTATCAAGTACGAAAGATTCACGTGCGTCCAAGCCACACACGTTTATGGGATCACCGATCTGTCTTCGTGGTTAGAGTATGCTTATCGCTATCATTCATCTTTCCAGAAGTATGGTAACCTTTTCGTTGCAGTATCTCAGAGTGCATGCTTGGAGGCCGGGATGGCATAGCAGCATTGTAGATTCTTGTGCACGTGCAATCAGCTCAATGTTGCCCACGTAACAACCTTGCCGTCTGTGTAAAAACGTGAAGCGTTGAGAAAGCTTAGTGATGACCCCCAGTGAGATATAAAAGCAAGTTGAAATTGTATTGCACGAGGTCATCGTCCACTCTGACCCACTACACCCTACCCAAAAAAACCCCACTATGCTTTTCCTCGCTTTACTCTCTCTACTGCCTGTCCTCGCATCGGCCGTGAACATCACCACCTACGCCGATGTACCCCTAGCACCTGAACAACTACCTCCCTCGGCTGCCACCAAAAATGGTGATGCGATCGTATCTGCCTTTGCCAATCTGTCTCGAAATACCAAATGGAATCTAGTCCAAAACATCACGCTCGAAGGTGACATCGGTGAACCTGAAGGAATGGTTCGGATAGGTGACGATCGAATCGTGGTGGCATGGGGTGATTGGGTGGTACCTACCAAATCATACGGTAAAGATGAGCAAGGCAATTCTATCGTGAAAGAGGGCACGGATAGAGAGAACGGTCAAGGTTATGCTCACCTTTCGATCTTCGATGGTATGGGGAAGAGAATCGCAGATACCACATTGAACAACTTGGGCGATGCGGAATACCACATCGGCGGCGTTGACTACGATGGGGAATACATCTGGACAGAGCTGAGTGAATACAGACCAAACTCAACAGCTACCATCATTCGAGTAAACCCATACACGTACGAACACGAACCTATCGTTCATATCGATGATCACTCTGGAGGGGTACTGCACGATACCGAGAAGAACACCATCACAGCACTCAATTGGGGTTCAAGAAACGCTACCAAGTTTTCTCTCGACTCTCAAGATCTATGGAGACGACCCGAGAGCAAGATCCCAAACCCAAGTCTCTTCGCAGACTACCAAGATTGCAAATGGTTAGGATACCCTTCACAGTTCGACAACGAGAAATCAACTGCTCTCTGTGCTGGAGTGGCGGCCTACTCCATTAAAAATACAACGATTGCGTTGGGTGGTCTAGCCATTGTCGACATCGACACTATGATCCCCTTGATGGAAGTTCCAATCACCTTGTACACTCCCAAAGGCACCTCGATGACCCAGAATCCGGTTGATGTCGATGTCGTAGATGGCAAGATGAGACTGTACTTTGCGCCGGATCAGCACAACGGGACAATCTTCGTTCACGAAACTCTCTAAGGCTCAAAACACTTGATGTTGAGACAGAAGGACGATGCCGACGTCAGTGGTATCTGAGTGATAGATAGCTACAGGGCTCGTTAGTTATGTAGATATAAACTAAATCGAAATTTGCTATATTGTTCTAAGTGATAAGACGTTCACAAAGAAAGTATAATCGTGCTTGGATGTTCAAGAGTAATGGTTCAACCAAGCCTATTGCCAAAAAGGTGCATGTCCATGTCTCCGCAGCTCTCAATCTCTTTGAGCAGCCTTGGACATGCTTACTGCACCGTCAAACCGACGCACCGAAAGCATCAAATGGCTTGTCAGCTCTCTGATTCCTTCGAACAACATGTGGTTTTAGACAGTGCTGCACCAAAGCATGATATGCTGATCTCGGTGAAATGATCGGCACAATGCTATCTTGACGACACCACTCGGAATGCATAACTCCTTTGAGACATCTGATGAGGTATACGTATACCAACTCGATCCTGTAGTCTGAAACTAATTTAGGGTGTACGACGCGAAGCTGCATCAGGTATCCAACATTTCCGAAAGAAGGACAATCCTCGCCCGCAACCCGACTCTGCTGCCCGGGTGAAAGGCTCCTGGAATCGATCAGGAAAAAGCCACTTGCGTATCAGGCAGACGAGCTACGCCCTCGCGAGACACCGGTTACGAGATCTCAGGAGTTGACGCCAAACGATCCGGGAACCGCGTGCGCCGATCGTCAGGACATGAGGTGTTCACTTGAGCTAAGGGTGAGTCACTTCCATCCTCCATCCGTCCGTTTATATGTTTATATCGTTTACACTTTCTTCTTGATGCCCTTTCAACACCCATTTGCTCATTTTGCTCCCGTTTGTTAAGCTAGAAAATTGAATTAAACGGAACCCAATGGCATTGTCAGACAACCAAGATACGGATGAAGTATGGGACCTGCTCGATGCCCTCGAGCATTTCAACTCCAAGTTGAACGTGGAAGAGCTCAATGATGATGAAATGGCATCTTTGGAAGAAGCTCTGGCGTACGATCCTAGCTCTAGTCCGAGACCCACATCATCTCGAGCATCTAGTGATGTGCTAGAATACTCCTCCGCCGAAGTCCCGCACTTCCCACCTTTATCTGAACGGATGATGGAGGATGTAAAGAGGGGGGAAGCAAGAACAAGCGGTATGTTGTTCTTGCAAGTTCTGTGAATCCCCTTTTGCTGAAGCCTGTCACAGAACCGATATCTAAGGGAATCAAACATAATGAAGAAAAAGCGTTGGTAGACATGGCCAGTAAGGGCAGGTTTCAGGAGTTGCTTAGAACACATGTGAGCGATCAACACATGTAACCAATATGCAAGCTGAACCAGGGATTGGCAGATGGGCCTAATCCGGTTTGAGGAATGGATCAAAGAGGAAGGACTGCCTGGTTCTTTGCAATTGTTCAAGTACTACAAGGATCTGCGAGCGTATGGAGCGCTGTATGATGAGGTTAATGTGAGTCAACCAGCTTTCAAGCCCAGGTCAATCGTTGACAGTCATTCAGGCTATTGGCACCGGAATGCAGGAGTTATACCTTGGACAGGAAGTGAACGGGGAGCAGCGGATTTCGTGAGTCTCCAGACCTCTTCTGATCTGCCAAGCTCACCACGTACTCGACATCACAGGTCTTGTCTCCCAAAGGACCATCTGAGAACTCTAGCTTCGACATCGTTGAGTCTACATACAGCGCAAGAGGAGGCTACGGAAAGGTTGTATGCTACAGAATTTAGACGATTCGTGACTGGTAAAATCGTGAGTGGATCTTATAGTTTCTAACAGCTTGTTCGCCCACCCCTGACAACACGGACAGACCGAGCAAGCCAGAGCTAGATTGCAATTCATACCTGATCATCAGAAAAGAGGGGATCTCGGGGAGGTGTTCTGTAAGTCGCTGTCATTTCACCCAATTGCCGTCGCTGACTAAATCCTCAGGTATCGCCGATCCTCGTCTACCTGATCAGCCTGTGAGCAAGAATCCCGAAGGCCATTGAACACCGAAGTACGCTAACTGTTGAGCAGCTCGTTTACATATCTGATGGCTTTTGTCGACTGTCTGAATACTCGAGGGATCTGTTAATTGGCAGGAACTGTAGGTTCTTACAAGGTCCACAAACTGATAAGGGATCAGTGCAAGCGTTACGAGGTGAGCAGATGCGTATTACGTATAAGCACCTATTTGCAGCTGAGCTCGATATAGACGCTATAGCTGTTGGCCGAGAACACTGTTGCTTGCTTCTGAACTACACTAGAACTGGAAAGCCTTTCTGGAACTGTGAGTGCTTTCAATGTTTTTGAGACCTGAATTACGTTGCTGACTTCGAGCAGTGCTCAATATGGTACGTACGACTGTGACGGCTTGAAGACCTCCATGCTAAGAGATGGTGCAGATACCGCTGAGAGGAGTGAACGGAGCAGTTGAGCTGTTGCTGGGAGCTCAGATAGATGTAAGTGTACTCCTGTTGCTGCAGCCTTTGGGGTCTGACAGTCTTGACGGATCAATCAGGTCACCGCTGCTATCTCAGGGGCCAAAGCATTTAAGAACCTGGAAGACTTAGTAGGCGCGAAAGATGGCAAAAATCAGGTAGTGAATACGCTCGACTTCAGTGATGAGCTCATTGGACATGTGAGTGCATATTCAATGCCCATCGAACAGTCCTGACTATCAGTGTAGGCCGAAAGACACCTTTCGAATCCATCGGTAGCCCGTCAACTGCGCCGAATTTTTGAAGAATCTCCAGTGAATGCTCCTGCAACTCCCTTGCTTTCGTACCCCGGTCCGAATTCGGTGACACGAAAACAATCAACGGTCTCACCTCAGATGAGCAGCCCTAAGATCCCTTCACAGAAGAAATCCAGCTGGCTTTCGAAGCTTAAGCAAAAAGGCGATGTCCCGATCGTCATGGATTCGTGAGTGACAATTCTGTTGAGCCTTTGCTGATGCTTTTTACAGGAGGACTGTCCCCAGTGGTCGTGATGCTAAGATTCAAGCAATCCCAGCAAAAATCAGGGATAGAATGACTAACTTTACTGCAGCTCATTCAAAACTGATTGTCTTTGTGAGTCTTTGTTGCCTCGCAACCATTGTAGTGTTCTCGCAATCTGATATCGGTTCAGGATGCGAAATGTGGCCGCATACAATATGTCACCCCTCCGTTGATGGCATACCTTCGTGAGTAGAGTATCTTTCGGGATTATGGTGATAACTGACCAGAGGTAATGTACAGGATATCCCATACGATCACACAAAGACCGATTGGCTTCGAGCTTGTTGCGGATGGAGTAAGTTGACGCTTATGGAAGATATATCTCGCTAATACAGATTAAACATCAGTATCGTCGATCTACTCACCGGCGAAACCCCAAACGAAACCACCACAATCGTCAGTTCGGTTAAGAATATCGTTGCTACGGAAAGTACCCAGTCTGTGTTCGCCGGCCTACTGTTGTCACCTTCCGGGCGCGATGCACCAGATCATATTGCAGATGCCGTTACGGATGATGGGAAGAGGTATGCCAGGAGTTTGTTACATCTGACGCCAGTCAAGGACCGCAGAGTGAGTCTATACCTCCTATGCGGTCTCAGAGTTCAGCTAATCTTCATATGTCGACTCAGGATAAATCGCAATTATATATTGTCGTGGTTGGATGAGGAATTTGTCGGGATCGGTCCTTGATGTAAGGGATCTGACAGCTCTGCCTGCGCATGGGAATAGAAGTCACATGGCTCGCAAAGATATGCGTCATACCATCATATATACCATGTTAATTTAGTTGTACATGTATCATATTCTCGACAGTAGCTCGTAAATGCATTGTCCGTTTGCGGATGTCCCGGATGCAAACAGACGGATGAACCGGCCGGCGAGCCTGCTGAGGCTAGCTTCAACTTGAAGAACAGATAACCGAAGTGTCCAATCCCCTGTCTTCGAAAACCAATAAAAGAATGTGATCATCCCTTGGTTTTTATCATCCTCCAAATAGTAGTGTATCATGCCCTCGACTCCCACTACGCGCTTGTCTGACCAAGAGAGCACACCAGTGACCACTCGGAGCTGCAAGGGTGAGTGTTTATGTCTCATCTAACGGCAAGTGGGCTGACATAGAGCTCTTAGAATGTCGCCGACGGAAACTGAGGTGTGACAGGAAAGGTGAGTGAGTCCCTGTACAGTGTCAATGCAGTTTTTGGGTCTATCCTGAGCCAGTCTTGTGTTCTTGCGTTGCAGTACCTTGCTCCAGCTGCGTATCCAGGGGTCTAGATGATCTTTGCCCAGATGGTATTGTCAATACTAAGACAGTGCAGTGAGTATTTGTCCTCGCCGTTCATACTCTCGCATTCCGCTGAACAAACATTCATAGACTACGTGCAGAAGTCGATCGACTGCAGCAGCGTATCCAAGACCTGGAGAACAGGCTAGGGCACGGTTCCACTCACGGTCAACCAGCGCAAAACCCATCTACTTCTGTAATCATTAGTCCTTCCTCCGCTCTCTCTTATCCAGATCATCCGGATGATATTCCAGTCGCATCCCCTTCAGCACAAACTAGATACGATGAGCAATGGACACCAGCTCCGGGAACTCTGATGGTGGATAAGTCGGGTCGGACGAGATATGTGGGCTCAACGGCTGCGAGTGAATGGCTCAATCAGGTGAGTGTGATATACCTGTTTGTATGATCTGTCATACCAATACGATATTTATGCCTTGTAGGGGCCAGAAGCGTCTCATATGACGGAGACTATCCGACCCCAATCATCACAACTCAGTAGCATGAATCAATTGGCCAACTTCCCATTTCGTAACATACCGTCCAACGTCTACCCCTTCCTCCACTCCCTTCTCCCGCCTCAAGATCGAATAGAAGTGTTGCTGGATTCATATTGGTATCTATATGCTTTCAAGTGAGTTCTGCGGGGTCTGTGATGCTGATGAGGTCTTGCTCACACTGCAACAGTTACAATGTAGTATCTAGACATACCCTTGAATTATACCTCGACAACATCTACAACATGGACCCGTCACAGGAGTGGACTCAGGATACACATCCTCATAAACTCGCACTCATCTTTATTGTGCTAGCCATGGGAAGTCTGGTCAACCCTGACTCCAATTCGAACCACAACGGCGAATCGCAAACCCTCTTTGAAGCAGCTGAAGTCGCATTATCCATATCGAACTTCATGAAGGACCATACTATAGCTAGTGTTCAAACGCTTGTAAGTGGACGAGGCTTACATCGAGCCCTCAATTCATCCAATCCTGACTGATGCCCTACAGCACATCATGGCAAACTTTCATGTGTACGACGACAGGTCTCGAGGTGGAGACAGAGCTTGGCCTCTAGGTGGCTTGGCCATGAGGATAACGCAAGCTGTAAGTGTTCCGTTTCTCACGAGGTTTGACGTATATAGCTGAGACACCCGACTTGCAGATGGGACTTCATCGGGACGGAACAAAGTGGGGACTACCGGAATACATCACTGAGGAACGACGGTGGGTGCTCACTCGCCCCTTCAACCTCACAATGTGATGTCAGACCGCCAGCTCATCCTACTTCATGATGCAGCCGATTGTTCTGGGAAATACATACCGAGGAAACGTTTCAGGTACGCCTCGATGTGTTTACCTCCCAGCCCAACACTTGGCTGATACCCTTTCGGTAGGCTCACTGCTTTGGCAGACCGTACGCACCTCCTCATTCTCTGTCGGTGCGGATGGAGGACTTATCAACGTGCATAGTGGGGGCCTGTCATCTCGGCACTTCGACGTAGGATGTCCCAAGGACGATAGCTCGCTTCCTTTCTCCACCATACGCTATCAGCTTGTGAGAATATCGAGCGAGTGAGTGATAGCTTACTCATCTCAACAAGGCGAATTACGATCCCTGATGTTTCCCAAGTGTACTTGATCAGGTGATGGTAGTGGATCCACCATCCTATTCTGTGATCTTACACTTTCACGGCCAATTGTGAGCCTATATTTTGGTAGATGTGGAACGGCAATATACGCATGGCTTACGCTGCACCCAGTGAATCGTTGGAAAAGTCGCTACCCGACGCCGTAAGATGGTCACCTGCAACGAGCGCGTCACCGTCAGCCCACTTGTCCTGGAGTTCCACTCCGATAGCAGAAAAAGAAGCAATACTAATTGCTTTGAGAGTACGTCCGTCCGATAGCTGACTTCAGACCGCCTAGCTCACCATTTTGCTCCTGCTTAGCAACATCTACTATACCTCAATATCAACGAGAGTATCCTGTTCCTGTTACGAACCCACTTCGCTCGATGTCTGCGAGAGAACCCAGATGACCCATCGAAAGGAAGGTATCACATTGCCTTCAATTCCGTCTTTGCAAGATGTCAGGTAGGTCCTTGAGTGAAACGATTGACGGCTCACACCCCTTTATAGACGATCATCGCCATCACTCGCAGCTTGTACACCCTGCATCCTCGAATAGCACTGGTCCATTGGTTCTTCTGGGTGAGTCTATGTCATCGGCTAGCGTCATTGTTGCTGACTTTCCTCATTCCCTTGATGTCTCGGCTCTCCCAGTATCACGCTTGCTCTGCCGCTGTTTGTATGGCATCGATACCCATGATTGCTCCGCTGTCGCCATTCGCCTTGCAAGGCTGGCATGAACTGCAGTCTGCCTGTCGGTTGTTCTCAGCTTCTGGTCATCAATCAAAATCAAGTATGTCGAGCCTGGCCCTTCTGTTGCGTCTTAGAAAATCGGCCTTCGACAAGATGTCTGGAGATCGAGCCTTCACGTCGGATGCGTTCAGTCACACTGCCAATAGCAAGGATTTCACGGAAACTATCGATGATCGCGAAGTGGACGAGTCCTCTCACCTGATGGGTGTTCACACACGGCTGATCGAACGCCGAAACATGGGACCTAACAGGTCGGACGTACAACTGCAGTCACCCCCTGCAGGGATGAGGTCGCCTGTGCATCCGTCTAACACAGACAGGGAGCCGGATACAGGCTGGGAACCGTCTTTTCCAGTACGTCAGTATTGTCATAAGCTTTTGTGACAGACCGCTGATTATCTAGCAACACCCCAGACCCATCTGATTCCCGAAGCCGAATTGCCTTCTTTCTCGTTCGACATCCAGCCTCAAACAGCCGAATCTGTAGGAGGTATCATCGAGCCGAGAATGAGAATCAACTGGCTAATCAGTGCGTTTCACAGGCGGATCCGTCCAGTCAGACGATCCGATTCGACTTCGATCTCGATGAATCATCTCTTGCCTTCCTAGTGAGCCGCTCCTCTTCTCGCCTCTCTCATCATATCTCTTACCAGGGCTTGCTTATACAGAGTTCGATGCGACCCGATCCGGATCAGCTTGGTCCAGTCCCATTAGATACGCAGATGAACTGGAACGATCTAGAGTTTTGGTTGGGCGTCGGAGCGGATGCCAATGGTGGATCTCTGCCAGATCCGACATCAGGTAGTATTGCGCCACAGGCATCTCGTCCGTAGCTCCAGGAGATGATATGAACAAAAATGTTCGGTAGGCATAGCTGTTCTGCTCTATAGGTTCATCTTGTCCATCCACTTCAAGGCGTACTTGGGTTTCTCGCAGGTGAAGCGAATTTCATTCATGCAGTAATTAGACACGCCGAAGCTTTCAAGCTCAATGCCAGCGGAAATCATGTGGAACCAAATAAGTATAAGCCATACTGATACATGAGATTCATTGCCGATCTATATACAAGTTTGATAAATGACGATTTTCTATGCTAAGATTGCTTTATTGTTCTCGTCGAACAAGACCGCTTTGCCTAACCTGAAGGAGTAAGTCAGTGCTTGGGCGATTGAGCCTGCTTCGATGGCGTCTTGCACAGTGGAAGGAACGGCTAGAGTAAATCAGACTGTCAGTAAGAGTGTGAACGAAATAAGACCATTCTACCTACGCTCATCATCCAGTACACAAGCGACAAATTCATTGACCTCGGCTACAAAAGCCTCTCTGAACCGCTCATAGTAAGTGGGCCTGAAAGAGGTCAGGATCAGCTCTCGGGACTAGTTAGGTTGCCACATGAGCTCACTCACGTCGACAGAGTTCTCACACCGTATTGATCGGCAACTTCTAGACGGTTGAGTCTTGGGTTCTGCACGTAGTCAGCAGACTGCATCATCGAGTTGAGTAGCCAACTTACTTGGTTGACAATCAACTTGGCTTCTTCACCGTGAACTTCGCAAGCGCAATCGTGACCGTGAATTGCAGTTCTACTGAGGTGGAACGTGAAACTTTTCCCGCTCTCATACTCCACGAAGCCTAAGGCGTTATCGGCGTCACCACTCTCAGCTAATTCGGGGTGTCTGACATTGGTACCGCTTGCGAATACCCTTCTCACCCGGTCGGCCGGCGTGATCTCAAGCAGATGTCTGGCCATGTCAATGTCGTGGATACCGCAATCCATGAAGATACCTCCGGACTTGGCAGAGTACGCGATAAAGAAGCCTGACATAGTCAGATTATCAACACAAATCTTATATTTCATCAACCTTCAATGCTCACCGGAAGGATCATATTGATCATTGGTGGACGATTTAACCAAGAAAGGTTTACCGACTGCACCAGAGTCGATCATTCTTTTGGCCTCTTGATACGATTGATCGACTAATGATATATCATCATGCTGTCAGACATCCTTTTGACTAGATATTGCAAATCACCTACATCTACGCGAAAATCCGACCATGACTTTCAAATTGGGAAACTCTCGAGCTTGAATTTCAAATTGCTCGGCGGTATCTTGATCCACAGAGATGGGTTTTTCCACCAGTACATGCTATTTTGAATCAAGTCAGCATTGATTCATAGTTTACCTCCCGGAAATAGATCACTTACTTTTCCGTACTGTAACGCTTTCAGTGCCAGGGGCGCGTGTGTACTAGTCTCTGTCGCAATCAGAATAGCGTCGAGACCTGGGTGGCCGAAAAAGGCATCTTCGTCATCGTATATCCTGCGATACTCACGGTCAGGTCAGCGGGTCCGAGCACGGAGGTTTCCGGACACGAAGCTCACTTGGTGTCCGATGGGAGAGCTTTCTTAGCCCAAGTCACGTTATCCTTGAGTAAATCGCAAGCAGCTACGAGCTTAGCACGAGGTGCTGCAAAGGCGACCTACGAACCTATCAGTCCCCGACAACTCCGGACCCGGCCGCAACTCACATTGTTGGCATGTCGCTGACCCATACGCCCGAGTCCGATGACACCGACTCGAAGTATAGACGGAATGTTTGTGGTGGCGATGGGCATGTTCGAATGGAGGTGTTGAGTTATTTGGCTGATTGCGATGCACATGAACCTTCTCTGGGAATAGGCTCCAAAGCATGTCAGATATAGGCCATTTCTATCAAAGTATTTCATGGTGTACATCCCATCACTGATCCCGATTCAACTCCGTAAACGGACCACGTCTCGCTTCCTGACCGACATTGCAGCCGTTAATGGAGTGCGGAACTCCCGCGGGGCACTAGTCAGTGCGGCAGCGGCCTTACGATACGTCATTCTACGACTGCGCTAGTTCCCATTTGCGGATAAAATCAGGGCTAGGTTCGGCAGTTGCAGCCGGTTATGCGAGACACGATCACCAATCGCGCGAGCCTCAAATAGTCAGCCGTGTTTGTGAATGGATCAAGCGGATCCCCATGGGCAGATCTAATCATCCTCCTTTCGCAGAACATACCCCAACAATCACAGCCCTTGCGCAAAACACGTCAACACCTACTATGAGCGCCGAGAAGACTCAACAAAGCGCTGGTACGAGAGCAGCCATCCGGCCGGCTTCGGACTTTGGCATCGAGCTTCACCCAGGAGTGGAAGACTTGTTATACGACAGTACTGCGTTGGCTAAAGCATATGGTGGAGCCTGTATGTGTCTTCGCTCACTACAATCTGTACCTAGACACGGTTAACGTGCATTGAACTAGCTCTCAAGGATATCTTCGCGACCAAACTTGTCACGACGTGTGTTCTCACGGCCTGTACCGGAGGGCTACTCTTTGGTTTCGACCAAGGTCTTTTGTCGATTATCTTGGTCATGCCCAAGTTCCTAGGTGACTTCCCTGCTATCGATGAGTCAAATTCATCTTCGGCAAGCTTTAATAAGGGGTAAGCGCCTCTAGTTTGAGAACTGCACTACCTGTACTGACAGGTTTTGTGCCGCTCCAGCTTAATGACTGCGATGCTGGAATTGGGTGCCTTCTTGGGCGCTATCTTGGTCGGGTTCGTTGCCGACAAATATTCGAGAAAGGTGTCCATTGGTGTCGGTCTTGCTTGGTTCGTTGTCGGGTCTACCATTCAAACTGCCTCTTTCAGCGTTGCTCAACTCATTGTTGGTCGAACTCTTGGTGGTATCGGTATCGGGTGAGTTTGACCTGGTACATGGCCCTCACGCTTGTGTCTAATCGGTTTGACATATCACAGTATGCTGTCTTGTACAGCTCCAATCTACGTGTCAGAGGTGGCACCTCCAAACGTCCGTGGAGCTCTACTCGTTATGGAGCAATTTATGATCGTATTCGGTATCGTCGTCATGTTCTACATCACTTATGGTACCCGAATCATTGAGTCGGCTTGGTGCTACAGATTACCCTTCTTGCTTCAGATGATTCCAGGTGAGTTGTGCCCCTCATCGACAGTGCTGTGGCGCTAACTTCTTGCCCCGTAACTCAGGTTTCTTCCTTGGCATCGCTCTATTTATCTTGCCTTACTCTCCTCGATGGCTAGCAAGTAAAGGAAGAGATCAAGAATGCCTAGACACGCTTGTTCGCCTTCGAAACCTTCCTGCAACTGATCCAAGGGTTCAAGCCGAGTGGCTCACTATCAGAGTTGAGGCGACCCACAATCACGAAGCTTTGATTGAACGACATCCGCAATTAATCGGCTCTGGACTGAAAACAGAACTCAAACTTGAGGCGGCCAGCTGGGTGGATATGTTCAAACCTGCAGTGATCCGAAGGACCATGATCGGTATCATGCTCATGTTCTTCCAACAATTTGTCGGTATCAATGCGGTGAGTCACGATGTCTCGTTTCATCCAGCTTCTGAAGCACCGTACTGAACCTGTCTGTCTGTCACAGCTCATCTACTACAGTCCTACCCTTTTCGAAACTCTCGGTCTTGATTCGGCTCTCCAGCTTCACATGAGCGGTGTTATGAACGTTCTCCAACTGGTCGCGGTCGTCGCTGCCTTCTTCTTCTTCGATCGAATTGGAAGACGTCCTCTGTTACTCCTTGGCTCAGTTGGCATGTGTGTGGCCCATACCATTGTTGCCATTATGATCGGGCTATTCTCCAAAGACTGGGCCAGCCACCCAGGACAAGCTTGGTGTGGTGTGTCGTTCATCCTAATTTACATGCTCGCATTCGGTCTTTCATGGGGTCCAGTGCCATGGGCTATGCCAGCGGAAGTCCACGCATCAAGTTATCGAGCCAAAGGTGTCGCTCTTTCGACATGCTCAAACTGGCTTTGCAATTTCATCATCGTGAGTGTCTCGCCTGAAGGTGCAGAATCAAGATCTAGGTGTGCTAAGACAATCTTTTCGACGCGCTCACGCAGGGTCTCATTACTCCCCCTATGATCAAAAACATTGGCTACGGAACCTTCATATTCTTTGCCGTGTTCTCGTTCCTATCCGGTGTCTGGGCTTGGTTCATTGCTCCTGAAACTAAGTGAGTGATGATGATCTGTATTGTCAACGACTACTGATGATCTGCTCCAACTTCAGGGGAAGAACACTCGAACAGATGGACCAAGTATTCCATTCACACGCAGCTGCTCACGACCAAGAGATGAAGGAGCAAATCACTCGGGTCATCCTTGGACAAACCGCTCGAGAGGCAGCTTCCCCTCAACCCAATGCCTCTGACGATAAGATCGCAGACGTCTACATCGAAAGGAAATAATCGCTTGGCAAGTGTGGAGCAGGATGAATCAATCAATCTGCCTTTTACAATAGGGCAGAAGTTCGAAATGGGGGTCATCTGCGGTGGGGAACGGTAGGTGGGGCTGAACTAGTATGTAGGATTAATATGTATGTTTGTCTGTGATTGTGTATCCGGTGACTGTGATCGATTTGTGTTGCGAGTGGACATACATTTTGTGCTGCTACCGAATGGGGTTCTAAGCTTGTCCACTATCCTTTTCCGAAGATTCCTTCAAGTCATCGTGCAACGCACGAGGACTCTTCTTTCTGAGCCACGGACCAGCTTTGTAAAGCACGAAGCTGAATCATCAAGTCAGCTTAGGTGTAAAGAAGGTCAGATATGTACTCACGGTATAGGAACAAACAGTACAGTCAAGAACCCGAGCAAACTATTACCCCAATCGATACCGAGATTGACGAAAAGTCCATGAGCTGCAAGAGGCATACCGGCACCTGAAAACGTTGTCAGTGATATCTACGACAACGAGGTCCAAAACATACCCATCATCGACCTAAAGAAATCGTTTGAAGCAAGGACCGATGCAGCATATTCAGGGTACGCTAGAGTCAAGGTTAGCCAATTGTATAGGTGAATGTATTTCCAATCGGCTCACCATGCGGTAGATACGTCAGGAATGGCATGAACCTGGTTTGGTCGAAATCAGCCATGTTGATCTTCCCTGTCACCGTCAAACAACTCACATCCAAGTGGTGCCCATGCCGAAGGCGACAGCGGATAGCACTGGCACGATCCAGTGAGTTCGGTTAGCCGACCAAGCGAACCAGAAGAGAGATATCTAGAGGGATGATCAGCCTATACGTTATTATTGGTCGTGACGAAGAGGGTATACTTACTGGAAAGCAGATCGCAGCAGCCATGGACATTGGTAATCTTGCTTCAGGGGGAGCTTGGTGTTTGGTTTCGTCATATACCTTCTCGAAGTAAAGCCTAGAAGCTGTTAGGTCGACAATACAGCAGCCAATGAAGAATACAACTCACTTATTCCAAATGCAATATCCAGCATACGATATCAGACTTCCCACCAACAACGCTGCAAATGGTAGATTTGATACTCCTAAACTCCATCCATAGCCCATCTCCGAATATACAATGGGATAACTTTCGAAGTAGGAGTAGAGGATTGCGTAGATGAGTCCGATGTATAAATCAATGGCAAGAACGATGGGTTCGGTGAACGTCATGCTGAAGGGACGGATAAGAGTCATCTTGGCAATCTCCGCGCCAGTCATCTTCTCTGACGATATCTCTGACATAGATTTGAGGTTTTCGTTCCTGGTGAGTTTGCGAAGACGCTTGGCTCGGCGAAGGAGGATAGTTCCAGATGAGGTCTGATGGGCAGGTTCAGAATCGGAATTTAGAATCAGAGCAGCAAGTATCATACTCACCTCGGGAAGCGCAAATATAGCTAATACCAGGGTAAATCCACTCAGCCACAACATTTCCCAGAAAGACCATCTCCAGCCCTTATATTCCACAGCGAATCCAGCGATGATAGGTGCGAGAGCGGGTGAAGCACCAGCGGAGAGACCCCATAGTCCCATGGCGTAAGGAGTGGTATGAGCAGCGAAAACGTCTTGGATGGTTGCGCCTGTGGACGGGATCAGAGGGAAGAACGTAATTGCCGAGAGCAACATGACTCACCTCCCGTCGCCAACGGTGGGGAACCCCAGAACCCAGCTAAAAAGCGTAGCACAGCGAATCCCGCAAAGTTGGTGACCAGAGCGGTTGGCACTTGCAAGACACAGAAGATCGCAAGAGTGATGATATAAGGTATTGTCCTTCCTACAGCAGGAATCTCGGTGACAGGCGAGAGGAAGAGGGGACCGACTCCATATCCAGCGACAAACAAGGACAGACCGAGTGTCGAGGTGACCTGTCCCACTCCAAAGTATTCTGCACCTTCCATGACCGCTGGACTCCAGATACTACTGCCCATGTAGACGGAAGAAGTCATCAACATGATTATTACCACTAACCAGCACTTCTTCAACAATGACCAGTTGAGAGGGTTTTCCGGATCATCCACACCATACCACGTCACGATCTCACTCTTACCCATGAGCTCTTTGATCTCCTCCGATGACAATCCTTGTCCTCCCTGTCTAGTGACTAGTCGTTCATCCACCGTCATCGTAGCATCTGAATCCTGAGTAGTTGTACTGACACGCCCGTGTCGTTCTGCATCTTCTCCTGGAGCGAGATTACGTTCGTGGAAGGGGTGATCAGAGGGGGATTGGGAGGTCTGATGTGGAGATTGCGACGTCTTCTCAGAGAAGCGGTATCGATTGGGTAGGACATAGTCTGCTCGTTCATCGGGATAGGGGAGTAAGCGACTGCCTGTGATAGCACGAATGACTTGGCCAGCGAACTAGCATTTATGTTAATACAAGCATTGACGAGCAACGAAATCAGCTTACCGATTCTCTCAAAGTGTCCATGTTCCTTTAAGTGCTATTTCAATCTATTTGTCTATACTACTATTGTTGATCTGCCTGTCAATAAAGACATCCGCGAAGAATATGAAGATCGAAGATGTGACTCCATTGGGTTTGGTGTGCAGTGAATGGCAACAGGTTGCGACATCATGGACGATGCATCTCAATCGTTGATGTCTGCTGTTCTTGATCACGGCGATTCGCAATATGCAAATGACGATTTGACGATATTGATCCAGTCATACCATCATCGATGAGTACTCCTATGTAAAACGAGACAAGAGTAATAGAAAAGCACTGTTCAGTTTACGGAATATGAAGTTTGATTGTTTTCATCTAAGAATAATGATGCGTCATAGAATCATCACCAGGGGAGTCAAGATCGATTTCTTTCCCATACTTCGCGATCGGAATCACCCATCACCGACGAATCAGATTGTTCTTCTGCTGTCCATAAAACCCGTGGTGAGATATAATGCACATCCTGCTTGAAGCTCTCTCTGGATACGGATACATGCTCTCCCAAAAACAATATCGACGTGAACTCCCTCGGGTTGCATGCGTTATCGCTCAGCGCACCAGGGTCAGCCCTCACACTTGGTCTCAAATAGATCCCGCATACCGCGAGCTAGGAATAGACATTTATTGACCCATGTGGGTGACCTTCGATCAGCTTGCGACTCAATTAGGATCAAAATCGCTCAAATAACAAAATCGCGCAAACAAACGAACATTAAAGCATCCTTCCTATCATAACATAAAAATCGCGCATCAGTATCACGTAGCCCAAAATGCTACATTTCGATCAATATTACTGATGGCCAGTCTGGCGATGCATTCATAAAAATCGCTCATAATAGATAGCTTTGTCGAATGAGAAGGAGGATCTGCTCGACATGACAGCATGTCCTGCCACTGGGGAGTGTCAACAAAAATTCGGCAGAGTATTCAAAAGTACGTTCATGGAACACAGTTACTGACATATAACAGACCATTGCTCACACTCAACTGCTCCTTCCATCCATCACTCGTCCATTACGCAGCAATCATTGTTTTCCCGAATAGTAATGTCAATTCTTCAATTCCACTCGCTGACTTCGTCGGATGAATCTGAAGGGAAGCCTGAGCTACCAAAGGTGGACGAGGGCTTCCATGCGATCACAAAGATCAGCTCCCCCGCTGTCGTCCATGAAGATGGTTTTGCAAACATCCGTGCGCGTACCACGACCAAAAGGAAGTCAATCGTAGGTCTGGAGTTGGGGGACAGAGATGAAGATCCTGGACTAGAACAACCAGGTGACTATAGGACGGCCCAGGTGAGCTTGTTGGCCCAGCCATTGCCTGCAACATCATGCTAACACCTAGTCCAGGTCTTCTCCGGCTGGTCACTTGCCAAGGTTTCATTCCAATCCCTAGGCGTCATTTACGGCGACATAGGAACCAGTCCCCTTTATGTCTACTCGTCAACCTTTACCGAGCCACCCAACAAACAAGATCTAGTTGGGGTTTTATCACTGATACTCTGGTCGCTTTTCCTCATGGTTACCGTCAAATATGTTATCATCATTCTTAACGCTGACAATGATGGAGAAGGAGGGACTTTCAGCACCTACTCTCTTCTTTGCCGATATGTAAGTTTGTGGTACTCTATGTATAAGCTGTCTTACTGACCTTCTTGCTAAGCTAAACATCACCGACCGCGATCCTCGAGAAAAATCGCTAGTACAGATGAGGCGGATGGATACAGGCGATCTCGAGAGCACCGGGAAACATTTACGTCGAGGTATCGAGACCAGTAAGGTCGTCAAGACTTCTCTGAAGATAATAGGCGTTTTCGCTGTCACTATGGTCCTGTCTGATGGAGTTTTGACTCCAGCTCAATCTGTACTCGGGGCTATCCAAGGTATACAAGTAGCTGCACCGAACATCTCGAAGGGTACAATAATCGGGGTGACGGATGCCATCCTCATCCTCCTGTTCCTTGTCCAACCATTAGGTGTTTCTCGAATAACCATCGTCTTCGCACCGATAGTGTTAATCTGGCTGGGGTTTAACGCCGTCTTCGGCGTGTACAACTTGGTCAAGTACGACGCATCAGTCTTCAAGGCATTCTACCCGTATTACGCTTTCGATTTCCTGATCCGACATAAGGAGGAAGGTTGGCGACGACTCGGCGGTGTTCTCCTTGCGTTCACGGGCGTGGAAGCACTCTTTGCTGATCTCGGGGCCTTCAGTAAAAGAGCCATCCAAATCAGTTGGCTCGGTTATGTTCTTCCATGCCTGGTGTTGGCTTATACTGGTCAAGCAGCTTTCATCGGCGAACAACCAGAAGCCTACTCGAATCCGTTTTTCAACGCAGCTCCTCCTGGAACTCTTTATCCGGCTCTTGTCATCGCCATCCTCGCCGCCGTTGTGGCCTCTCAAGCTATCATCACCGCCAGTTTTCAACTCTTGGCTCAAGTCATGAAGCTTTCGTACTTCCCCCAGCTGAGAGTCATCCATACCTCCAAGATTTATCATGGTCAGCTCTACATCCCTGTAGCGAACTGGTTGTTGATGATTGGGACTGTCCTTGTTGCTTCTATATACAACAATACGACGAGTCTGGGTAACGCGTACGGCGTTTGCGTCATGTTTGTCACTTTCTTCGACACCCTCATGGTCACTCTCGTAGCCATCTTCGTGTGGGGCTTGAAGCCGCTCGTTGTCGTCCTGCCGTGGTTGGTATTCGCTTGCCTCGATGGGACATTCCTATCTGCAGTCCTCACCAAGGTTCCCGATGGAGCTTGGTTCACCCTCACTCTATCGATTGTGCTGGCTAGCATCTTCCTTCTATGGCGATATGGCAAAGAGCAACAATGGACAGCTGAAGCCAAAGACCGATTTCCCACATCCCACTTCATTGCAAAGTCAAGCTGCGGTGATTTACACTTGACCGATAGATTTAATGGAACACAGCTCAGTACTATTCGCGGTTTTGGCATTTTCTTCGACAAAGCAGGCGAGACTACGCCAGTGGTCTTCAGTCAATTCGTCCTCAAGTTGACTACGCTTCCGGAGGTAATGATCTTCTTCCACCTTCGACCGCTAGACAGACCATTTGTTCCTTCCTCTGAGCGCTACACTGTATCTCGATTGGCCGTCCCGAGCTGTTACAGGGTAGTTGTGCGATACGGCTTCAATGACGATGCGATAACGCCTGATCTTGGTCATGTGATATATCAGCAGGTTCGATCATGGCTGATGGGAAAAGGCATGATGCGCAACTCAAGTTTCTTGTCTGGCATCGCGGCAAACCACGACAACACTGGAAGTGGTTCTACGGAAAATGGAGACGCGGAGAATCATGACGATGCAAGAAATCATTCTGATCCATCTTCCAATTCGCCTGACTTCATGACTAATGAAGTCAGACTGTTGGATAAGGCTTTTACGCACAACGTACTCTTCATCACAGGGAAAGAGCAGATGAAGATTGGACACAGCACCAGCTATCTCAGAGCAACGCTGTTATGGGCTTTTCTTTGGATAAGGGACAACACCAGGAATCGTATCGCAAACTTGAAGCTCCCGGTGGACCAGATTGTCGAGGTTGGATTTCTAAAGGAGATTTGATATTGGCAGCATCGTCTTTCGCTTGGTTTTTTGGAAATTTGTTCCGATAGAAGGTAAATCTTGAGGGGTGAAGTCGCTTTCTATCCTGTACCTGACGTAGTAGCGTTGCGGTATGCATAGTTTTCTTATGGCCCTATACAATACTCTCAAACACCCAAATGGTTGTTGGGAAAAACAGATGCACTGACATGTGTGTAAGGAATCATGTGCTCCGAGCTCATTGCGACATCAGGGTGACAATCGTCGTCGCCTACCTATAGTCTAGCAGTCAAGGCCGTTGTGTACCATTCCGATGCCCTTTGATATGTTGCATGAGGGATATACAACGCCCGCACTATATGTTCAATTCAATTGCATTCGTACACCGCGAACAACATGCGCTGTTTCTTCATATCGGCCATTCCCTGACAGTCTCCATCAGCATCTACTCGGATCAGTGTCAGAAAAGAGCTCACATGGTCTGGCTTAGGTTTTGATGGACCGCTTTGACCTACCCGCCCATAAGCACCACCCATCACGCTTATCATCAGCAAACACGTAATCCACCTCCTCGATATTCCAAAGTCACTGACCTGAGTATAAGCGTCGAGACCATACGTCCCCAGTTCTCTGCCGATCCCGCTTTGCTTGAACCCGCCGAACGGGACACCAGCATGTAACAAAGCGTACTGATTGCACCAGACCGTGCCAGCGTCGAGAGCAGCAGTTACTCTTGTGGCTTGTCTAGCGTCGTTAGTGAATACGGCGGCCGCGAGTCCATATTCCGTGTTGTTTGCCAGCTCCAGTGCCTCTTCTTCTGTCTTAAAGCTCGCCGCTACTATCACCGGACCGAAAATCTATCACAACACGAAAAGATCGAGAGATATTAGTTAACGAGACTTTGGTTATCGGCAGTCAAACACCTTCAAAGAAAAACGAACCTCCTCTTTCACAGCTTTCATATCAGCCTTCACATCTGCAAGAATAGTGGGTTCAATCCAGTACCCTCCACCGGACTGTGGCCATTTTTGTCCCCCTGTAACCACACGAGCGCCCGCCTCTCGACCAGACTCGATGTAAGCTAAGACTTTGTCACGCTGGTTTGCAGAAATCTGAGACATGCGAAATAAAGGGCGATCAGCAATACTACCGGGTGGAAGGATTTGCGGGGGATCAATCTTACCAGTGGACCGAAGGAGGTTTTCTCATCTGCAGGCTGAACGGGAGGGAGGTACTGTCAGACGGAGGAGACTTATCTGAAACGATGTAAGGCACTTACATCTCCAATAGCACAGGCTTCCGCTTTGGCTTTGAGGGCGGTCAAGAATTTCTCATATATGCCTTCTTGCACGTAAACCTACAGGATACCATCGCGATCAGCTGCAGGCTCTTCAATCTCACTTCACGACTTGAATGCGCATCGGACTTACTCGACTACTAGCACAGCAATCCTGTCCGGAGTTGAACCAAATTCCCATAGCCACCCATGCAGCAGCCTCTTCGACATCTGCGGAGTCGAAAACTAACATTGGAGATTTACCGCCTAGTTCCAAAGTGACTTTTTTCAAGTTAGATTCGGCAGCAGCTATCGCAATTCTACGACCAGTGGGAACTGAACCTGTAAAAGCCACCTGTCCATGTAGCTCGTTAGCCGTAAGGTCATGTGTGTAGTGCATGGATGGGAGTCAAAACGTACCTTATCAATATCCATATGTCTGGAGATTGCATCTCCTGTTGACGCTCCGAGCCCGGGAAGGACATTGATTACTCCCGCTGGAAACCCAGCTTCTACAACCAGATCGCAGAGGTACAACGCGGTAAGAGGTGTGAGCTCTGAAGGCTTGATTATTACACAACACCCCGCAGCGACGGCGGGCGCAACCTTCCATGCCCACATCAATAATGGGTAGTTCCATGGGATGCTGAGCGAGCAACAGCTTTGTGAGCATCCCTGTCGTGAAAGACATAATGTACTACAACACTCACATCTGCCCACAGACACCAATTGGTTGATGCAGTGTGTAGACGAACTTCTCCTTTCCGAAATGGTTGATAGTCTGACCGTGAAGTTTATCGGCTAGTCCGGCATAGTACCTCAGACAAGCGATAGAGTCCGCAACATCTGCTTCACTGCGAGCACAGTAAGAGACGGTCGCTTGGGACAAACGAAGGCCTGTGACTCACCGGGCTATGCGAACGCCTTTTCCCGAATTGAGAGATTCCAGAGCTCCAATCTTCGCAGCATTTTGTTCCATCAAATCCGCCAGTTTGAACAGCACTGACATCAAAGTTTACCGCCTGTCAGCATCTTATAGCTCAGTCATAAGAACGAAGGAGGCTACGCACGAGCAGCTCGCTCCGTCGAAGCAACATTCATCCCCCAAGTAGTTTTGAAAGCTTTCCTAGCTGCCTTTACTGCCGTGTCAACATCTTCCTCTGTCGCATGAGCAAAGTCCAAGAAGTGATCTCCAGTCGCAGGATTGATAGTCGAGAATGACTTCGAGTCGGATGATGCAACCCACTCGTTATCTCTGCGTAAGAAGAAGTCAACAGTATGTTCACAACTCAGGACTGTGATGGTGACTTGAAGGCGACCCACATGAAAAGTCCAGTAGGGACGGTGGTCTTACCGAACGCTGGTAATTCAATGTCTTGCTTGATAGTCATGTTGTCGTGCTAGTGATGTGATGAAAGAGCGGCTGTCTGAAAGTGTTGAGGGGGTGGATGCGAATCATTGTGATTCTAATAACATGTTCTATCAACATTATCTAGTCTGTCGAGATATAGGTTGACGATCACAAGCGAAACCAGATTAACCTGGGGCGAAACAGGTCATTCAATAGCCGATTTATCCTGGCAGGGCAGCAGACGTGACAAACGCCAACCATGGGTAAACCCGGCAGAAATCGCTCGTGCTGGATAAACTCCCGATAACGCCGGGTGATTTTTTAAACGAGAGTCAGCTGATAGCGAACCTAAACGTTTGTCATCCTTTTAGCCTGAATTTCTGCATCGATATCTTCCACCTTCTACCCTCCAATCTCAACAAACAGACTCTTTTGAAGAACAGAGCGAGCCGGGACGACCGACGAACGAGAGATGGAAACTGCTCCCTCATCTACTTTACAACGGAGGGTGACAAGGGCTTGCGATGTGAGTCAATGGTCATACATCCGTCCAGCGAATCTGGGTGATGCTTTTCAGCATGTACTCCTGCTCTGAGGAAGGTCTACAGAAGACTGTTATGTGCAATCGACAGGAAGAAACTCTGTCTCCCTCGGATGACACCAGATGGAAAGAAATCGAATAATGCATCTAAGCTGCCCAATGAACACGTGCTGACAAACAGTGCAATATTGTTGAATAGAGCTGCAAGACGTACGTCCATAATATAATCACACGCTTCGATGTATGACTGACTCGAACCATTGTAGTCGACGGACAAAATGCGCAATAAACCGCGATGATCTCAGTCAAGACACAAATGTGAATGAGTCTTGCCAAGAATGTATCGAAAATGGTTTGACGTGTACTTTTGAAACACCCGTTCAAAAGAGGTCAGTGTTTGTTGTCGACTTTGCGTGCTAGCTCACAGACTGATATTGCGCGATGCTTCCAGAGGACCTCAACCAGGATCACGAAAAAGGCACAACCCTCCTTCGCCACTCACTACCTCAGGACCGGAACGCTCAGCACAGCGACAGAGATTGCAATCGGGCACCCCTACAGTGAACGAGGACCATGTATTGGCTCAGACAGATGCGCCCACGGCTGGCCCATCTAGAGCTTCATCCGTACCCCGCCAAAGGGTTCCATTCGGAGGTGTACCAAGTAGATTAATTGACCAGCTACTGCCCTTGTACTTTACGCATGTCCATGTGAGTGAATAGGCTGCCATGTAACTTGGGACCCAGATGGCACCAGTAACCGCTAACGTCTTCTCGTTGACACCTGCGCGATTGCAGAACGTGTGGCCATTGATATACAAACCCACTTTCAATCCACACACTACATCTGCTCCTCTACTTCTATCAATGCTAGCAATCGCCTCTTGTGTCACTCGGCCAGGCTCGAATACAACTTCTCCTACTTCACATAACGACGAAGATAGTGTTGAATCCTTTCCCGCGGATCGATTGTTTCGAATGGCAGAGAAGAGTTTACGCGAATGCCATAACGATCACCGCATTGATCTGATCCAATCCCTCCTTCTGCTAAGTCTGCGTCAAACTGGGTGCGGTGACAAACAAAGTGCTTCGATGTATGCTGGACGAGCATGTTCCATGGCATTAAATATGGGTCTGAACCTCATGCCCATCCCCGCGAACTCGAACCCACTGGGCACGGTAGGAGGCATTGGTAGTAGTTCCTGTGCCACGTCCACCGCTGATGGAGATGAAACCGATGCGATAGACATGGAGACCCGTTCGAGAGTGTATTGGAATACCTACGTTCTCGATAAGACCCTGTCCGAAGAGACCGGTCGCCCATTCCTACTGACATACCGCAAAACTACCACACCTTTGCCGAGTACAGAGGAACTGGAAGAATACGAAACATGGCCTCCACCTGTTTTATCTGCTACGGGACACAATCATCGATACGCCCATATCACTCCTCGAAAAGGGTATGTGATGAGTTGTTTCGCCTGGACATGTAGACTGGGAATGATCGTCGAAGATATACTAGATTTGGATACTTCATATCCGGCACCAATCAATGATTGGGATATGGAATTCTTTGGGCGGACGCCGATATCAGATGTCGATGCGGTGTCCGTCAGGCTGAATAAGTGGAAGGAGGCTTTACCGAGGAATTTGGACGTTGATACGAAACTGAACAAAGCCCCTCTTCCTCACCATGCGGTGGGTATAGCCGTGAGTTTCTGTGAGACTTGGTTCATTTGTACTGCAGGGAACGGACCTCGATGAGCTGATGATCTATTCATTCTCACGGAGACGTTGTAGTGGTTCCACACCAGCCGCATTCTTCTTCACTCAAGACTCATTAACCGAGCTAAACACCAGAATAATGCCTCTTGTTCCCCAATGCTCGCAACGTCGGCTTCGAACCCGCACATGAACGCTCTCTCTGCCCGTCAGATTTGTTCCGAAGCAGCTCAGTCGAACATCGATATCTTGACTTGCCTGGACAGATACCAACTGCTCAAGGTCGCCAGTTCTGATGTGCTCCACATGTTGAGCTTGACAGCTCTGTTTGAAGGTACGTCGAACAAATCGAGTGTCACATCTTGTTCGTATGGCACCCAAAATTACAAAACAGACAAGACGGGAGCTGACTTGTGTCCTACGGTGGTTCATCTTTCAAGCATTCGAAACCACGAACTCAGAAATACAATCTGCCGATTTAGCAAAGACCAATTTCGCTCAATGTTGTAAATGGTTGAGAGACTTTTCCAGCTCATGGCCTGCGGCATCTTCCCATCGGCTATTCTTTGAAGGCCGTGAGTTGGACCTCCCATTTCCCACGAGACTTCTTTCGTGCATAGATTCGATAAGAAAAGCTATACTGACAGATGTTCCCACCGAATAGTAATCAAAGGGGGACTCAAAATGGCCACCACCACTGGAAAGAAGCCCGCTGGCAATCTCAGGCCGGAGTGCCGCGTACCAGCTTCTCGATCAGTGGGCCACAACTCCACTTCATCTTCACTTCCACAGCCGGATTCTCCATCTACGCCAACCACCCCTGATGGTCTACGATCGATCCGCCGTAATTTATCTGTGCACGAGGAGGAACAAGGCAGAAACGATCAACTGCAGCTCCTCAGCGACACCGCCACAACTTTGTCGGGCTTCGATCCGTCCATGGGCGTAATAAATGGCTCGATGGGAATGACATCAAGCCCCTCTGCGTTATTTCAACTACCTCAAATATACTGGAATAGCCTAAACACCAACACCAATACCGCTGCAAACATTTCGAACCCGTTGTGGGACTCGATGATCGATTTCGAATTTGGCTCGACCAACGATTTAGATGGTGAACTGGCCAGTAGCGGCAATGCTGCTTCCGCACGGACGACTAATACCGGTACTCTAGCAGATACAGATTGGCAAATACCTTTTGACCATGAAACCGGACCTAGTCAAGAGCTCATGTCAGGCAATAATTCAAATCCTGATACATCGGTCCAATCTGCGCTGATGGCATTCATGATGCAGGCTGCTCGTGGGGGTCATTGAAGGAAGGAAGACCATTATGCTTCCTACAATCTGATCTTTGTACAGCCCTTCAAAGTAGTATGCTTGCTGTGAAGTTTTGTTGTACGACAATTATTTAACTCTGTTACGTGGACAATTTATGCATTTCCAGCTACTTTTTCTCACACGACACAACTACAATTTCCGTTTAAATCACAATCGAGGTTTGTTTTCGGTAACATGCTATATTTGGTTGGAAGGGACAGGCGTGATATGAGATCCTCCGTGTAATTCAGGTGTGCCGCTTATTTTCTTTCTCGAGGGATCTTCCACAACTGTGGGAGACATTGTATCCTGTTCGATACTTATACCGGCCTCAGTGGTATTTGGACCACTGTGAGACGGAATGAGCTCCCGCAAGTACGCAAACGGAAAGACAATGTGTGAAAACTGGACCCACCGGAAGAAGGTTCTCCCACCAATCTTGGGCAAGAACCAGTACACCGTAGCGAATATCCAAACCGCGCCAGCCACCAGACATGCGTAGTTGAAGGAGCCAGCATCGGGATCGGTATCGGCGGGGCTAGTTCCGACTATGAGAAGCCAAACAGGCGCATGAAGGATTGAACTCACAAGCTGAAAAGTACAATGGCAAACGTCATCCATGTGACCGCGATGATACCACATGTTCTACTCCAACGCCCAAGATGCCAAGGACCGGGCTGCGGTAGACATTTCATTTCAGCGAACTCGATCTCCGCTGAGATTACGAACAATTGTGATGGAGTTGTCTGTCAAACTCACCACAAATTGATCCTGACCCCATAAAAGCTTGGCTGCAATGGGTATCCCATAGGCAACGTCTGAACACGGTTTGTGAGCGGAAATTATCTACTCAGAGACTTATATTGGGAGGGACCACTTACACGGTCCCATAATGGCCAAGGAGAAAATAGCGCTAATTCAAAGCAAAACAACAGTCTCAGTCCGGTGATCTTCAATTTGAGAAGCGACCCCAGATGTTTGAGCCGTCTCGAGCTTACTTTATGGCCGAGTAGTTTACAGGATCTGCAAAACATAAAGCTCCTAGAGGTATCGCACAACCCACCACCAACCAGACTGCTCTTACAGGCGTTCCACTAAATTTATCGATGTGATGGAAGAACCGTGAGAAAGGAAGCGCTCCGTCCCTGGCGAAGGCGAATGCTTGTCGGGAAGAAGGGAGGATGAGCGAGGCTGTCATTGATAGTTCTGCGGAGTACGTCAGTTACAATTCGCCAACATTGTTCAAGTTTTACATACGAGCAATGCACCTGTAGTATGTGAACGCTGTCAGCTGATGATGCGGGTTGACAAGGGATGCCACCCACATAAAAGACCACAAGGCCAATGATCCTTTTTGACCAAATGCCTGCAGATAGATAAACGCTAATGGCTGGCCAAGCGCATCGTCGTTAACCGCCGCTACATCGGGGCTGAAAATTTCCCTTTGTCAGCTACGCACAGAAGGCTGCACATTTGATGATGATGACCACCTACCCCATGGTGAGAGAGAGGATCACTAAGATCACAGTGCCGAGGACACCAGCACTCCCAATCGCGCCAACGATAGCTTGGCTGGTGACTGGTCAGCATGGCTTCACACATGACAGGAATGCACCCACGGTACAGCCATTGAGGCGTTGGTGGCTTCTTCACTGATCGATACCGCACAGTCGAAGCTACAGATAGTCCATACGGGAGCCAAGAAAGAGAGGAGGAACGCAAAACCATTCGGCCAGCTAGTCAAGTTCACGAATCCCCCAAAAGTAAAGGCGGCTGTGTTAAGTTCGTGTCGCCGAGCAATTGGCAAACCGATGACGGTGACGAGGGCAAGGAGGACATTGAGGATTACGCTCGGGGTTTGGAGTCGAGCGAAGACGTTGGTACCGTATGCACAGATCAGTCCACATACGATGAGAATGCCAACGTATAGTCCGAATTGTTGACCAGCCGTAGAGATGAAGTTCGCATTGTTGATCGAGGCCGCGGCGAACACGATGCCTGAACATGCCCATGCAAGAGAGGAGACAGCCGCAACGTTTCCGAGGAACGAGTTGTCTAAATCGAGAGTAGTCGGTCAAGGAGGCCCGTTTTGTCTCATGCACAAGGACCGTACTCACATCCAACCATCCACGCCAGGAAGTCACGATACTATTTCCCATGTGTCAGATACAACCATGAGAGGTCCCTCAAACTGTATATACTCACCTGTGGAGGGCTTAGTCTATGTGTCCAGAAATACAATCCACCCGAAGTTGGCATCGAGCTGGCCAATTCTCCCTTTGGCATGATCAGCTCACAGAAGGAGGTGTACACTGAAATGACTCACCATGGATAGACCAACGGACAGGATCAAGACAGAAGTAATTAGCCATCCCCAGATCATTCCAACCGGTCCACCGTAAGGCTGATTCATTACGGTCAGCAACAGTGTAACAGTATACATTCCTCACAAGCGAAAATACCACTAGACGTACCAGATTGTAAAATATAGTACTGGCAATAGATGGTACCACACCCATGATAGAGAAAGCTACACCGAACGTCTCCCACGAAGTGAATGTCCGTTTCAGTTCCGCATGATAACTAGGTGGAACAGAGCGGAAGGGAGTCAGCTTGCTGGCCAGAGGCTACATAGCAATGCTGCGTGAGACGGCACTTACCCAAGATGTTCCAACTTGTCATCATCTCTTCTAATTTCCTCGCTTTCAATGGGATCACGATGGTGATGGAGTGACATCTCGCTTGTGACAGTCATCCTTCTTTCTTATTCTGACAATTCACTCAAAGACGGGATTTTCGTACCAGAGGTGTCAACAGAAGCGATAATATAACTGCATTCAGGTTGATAGATAAGTAGAGGAGACCGACATTGCGTTCATTAAGCGAAGATCAAGAGCGCTAACCATGCTGAATCTCGATGTGGTGTCTGATAACAGGGGATAAATATTGAACAGGATAAATCCAGATGAAGAGTTTTTCCCGTCTTGAAAGCGTCGCGCGAGCATCTGATAACACAGGAGGCAGCGAGGTGTGGGGAGGACGAGGAGCAATCGTCATTGGGTAGTACGTGCGGACGATTGACGCCAGGTACGGAGTTAAGCGAAGGGTATCACGTGTGAGCTTTCCACGTCAGTTCATCCTATTCATCCAGTCGTCCCCTTATCGCTGCTCGGTCTAATTCAATTCATCCAGCGCCAGAGCGAAGTTCATCCTGAATTCAACCGCTCACCCATTCAACCGTGTTCGGCCTTTACAGATTGGGTGTGATCTATACTGAGTTTACCCATCGTTCGTCTAACATTCTTTACATTAGTCCAGCAGCAAATTCTTGGTTCAGTGGGGCACGCGCATATATATACACGGAACACTGGCACTATGCAACGTGAGTCTTGCCATCATTCCATCTCCAGTACAATTCCATTGCTTCAACATGGTCCTTATTCCAACGATGTCATCACTCAGCTTCCACAACGATAAACCCATCTCACCTTCGGCCCACCCTCTTGACCCTCTAACGGCAGAGGAGATTCGCGCCGCTGTAGCTGCCGTTCGCACGTTCCTAGCCACCCATGAACATGTCGGCAAACCATTAGTCAAACCTCTCTTCAACAGTATCAGTCTCCGTGAACCACCTAAATATGCTGTGCTACGATGGTCTGGCTTATTCGACGAGCAAGATCTCGAAGCAGCCGGGTCATCTGGAACTGAGCCGTTGAAAAGGCAAGCCGATGTGAGTTCATGGAATGTTGCTATGATACCCACGTTGCTCATCATATTATCTAGGTCCACCTCATCTGCCCAGTCTCCTCACAAAGCTTCGAGGGTGTTGTCGACCTCCCATCCAACCTCGCAGGACAGAAACAGACACAAGCAACCGTCTCGGTGTGGACACCGCTACATGAATTGATCCAACCATCGCTGCAGACTGAGGTGAGTGCATGAGCTTACGTGCCAAAGTTCTCGCTAACTAGAACCTATAGGAGCTCATTTGGGCCGAAGAGATCTGTCAGAAGGACGAGAAAGTCAGGTTAGCATGTGAAGCAATCGGTATTAAGCAGTCGGATATCGCGGTTGATGGTGAGCGAGCACTCATGCAGGCTGTCAATCGAAGCTCACTGATTTGTCGTAGGTTGGTGCATTGGCATCGATGAGAGGTATCCTGGGCGCCGTCTACAGCAGTGCTTCATTTTTGCCCGTCTTCGTCCCAATGATAACCTCTACGCTCATCCTTGTGATTTCATTCCCGTCATCGGTGAGTTCATTTCCATTCATTATAAGGTAGTTGCTGAGTACTTGGCCTAGATTCACACACCGGAGAAGTCCTCACTATCGACTATCCTCACAAGAACCAGGGAGAAGGCGAAGCGCATCCTCCTTCATCTGCCGAAGCTCATGCTGCAAAAGCACCCAGAGAACGATTCGCCCCGCCCATGTCTGGACAGAACTACCTACCGGAGCAGATTGCTTTAGATGACCCAGACTTCAAAGTTCGAGACACTTTGAAGCCCCTTCACGTTGTACAGCCCGAGGGAGTCAGCTACTCATTGGATGGAAGGGTTCTCAGTTGGCAGAATTGGAAGGTGCATATTGGATTCGAGTTCCGGTGAGTCAAGCAAAAGATTCAAAAGCCAATCCAGCTTACGTGTTTGCAGTGAGGGTCTTGTACTTTCCAACATCACCTATAATGATGGCGCCAAGGGTACCAGGCCGGTATTCTATCGACTATCCGTAGCGGAGATGGTTGTCCCGGTGAGTGCGGCTCGCTGTCGATTTTCGGTACTTCGACTGATCATACTGTACCAGTACGCCAAAACAATCTTCCCTCACCACCGCAAACAAGCGTTTGACACAGGAGAGTACGGTGTCGGAGCCCTGGCCAACTCGCTTGCACTTGGATGCGATTGTCTGGGAAGCATAACGTACCTCGATGCGGACTTTGTCACTCGAGCTGGGGGAATTGAGACTATCAAATCGGCCATATGCATACAGTACGTCTCTAGGTTCTCTGCTGTGAGGCAACGACGTGCTTACCGATGTACCTGGTAGCGAGGAGGATGCTGGAATCTTGCATAAGCGTGAGTCAACACATGGTCGTCGATATATGCCCGACTGACGATTCATCCTAGACACCGACTTCCGTGATAACCGCGCTCACGTCGCGAGAAACCGTAAACTGGTGATATCCTCCATCTGTACAGTGGCAAACTATGAGGTGAGTCACACAATTCTTGGATTCGAGCTGACAATCAGTACGGATTCTACTTCAACTTCAGCCTTGACGGTTCTGTCGAGCTCGAGGTCAAGGCTACCGGTATCGTCAACGCATATGCTTTGGCTCCTGGAGAGCTACGCGACCCATCACACGAGGTTGAGGTTGCCCCTCGCATAGCTGCTCAACATCATCAACATGTGAGTTCTGCTCCGTCCGGACGTATGTCGAATATTGAAACTCTTTATAGCTTTTCTCACTGCGGGTTGATCCTATGATTGACGGTCTACGTAATCAAGTCGTTCAAGTCGATTCAGTTCCTGATGAAGAGGACGTCGGGAGCGATTCCAACTTCTACGGCAACGGTTTCAAGACGGTGAAGACATTGTTCAAGAGTAGTAGTCAAAGTGTCTCCAATGCGGATGCCGCAAAAGCGCGAGTGTGGGCTATCGAGAACCCCAATAAGCAGCATTTCAGTACGGGTGGTAACATCAGTTATAAGATAGGTGTGTGAATTCTTCAATCGTAACAATGCAAACTGCTCACATATCATGTAGTCTCCAAAGACATGCCGCCTATGCTTGCCAAACCAGGTTCCATTGTATGGAACAGAGCACCCTTTGCGAGGCAGAATGTGAGTCCACCTCGATCGAGGAACATCGCTGACAGCCTTCAGATGTTTGTCACTGCGTACTCGGATGACGAAAAATTCCCATCTGAGGTCCACATCAATCAGAATCCTGGTGGTCCCGACTTCGGTTCTCAACAGTGGATCAATAGAGACGATGATATTGTCAACAAGGACATCGTGTGCTGGCCATGTGAGTGATGCTAATTACTGGAAATCTCATCTGTCCCACATCGGATGCTGAACTCATCCTCAGGTTTTGGGGTCACGCACATCTCTCGACCCGAAGATTGGCCTATCATGCCTGTCGAGATCCTGCGAGTGCATCTCAAGCCCTCTGGCTTCTTCGACGTGAGTCCTTCAGTGCGTGGGCAAGCTTGCACTCATGCTGATGCACTCTGTGTGCTGATCTAGCGCAATCCCGGTCTGGACGTACCGTCAAGTGCGGATTCTAAATCTCGTTATGCCAACGAGGCATTCACCAAAGAGGACCAGAATAATCAAGTCAAAGGGAACGGGTCATGTGGGTGACAATCTTTTGTTGCATGGCAAGACGCTGATGTATGTCTTAGGCTGTGCCAAAAACCGAAGTAATGGCGTAGAAACTTGAAGTAATTACACACACACTTGGAGTTGCAAGGGAAACAATGTAAATGTGTCCTCGGCTATAGGTAGTTGTACCAATATGCATATGGGGTATTTGATCTATTGGATGTTTCATATCACTGGCTGAGACGGCAAAGTCCACGTAAAGAACCCAAAATGTGTCAAGGTGATGTTTCGGCAAACCCAGGTATTGGGTGATATCGCTTCGATCGGGAGGGCTCATCATGGTTAATTAAGCCCGCAACATGCCATGCATCGGCCGATCGTGATAAAAGCGTTCGCAGTCGTACTGGGACAAGCGGGCAATAGATCTCGCAAGACAAGATGACGTCGGAATCAATTTTAAGTATATATGCGGCGTTCTTGCGGCGTTCTTGTTGCTGAGATCTGAGGGAAGTAACCGAAGGTGATCGCACTGAGCCTTATGTGCGTAGTCGCAGCTATTGCTATCGCTTCGTTCGCTGCGAGTATATAAACGGAATCGATACATATCGCTGTGGTAACTGGTCTCAGGTGTTTTCTGACGTGGCGCAAGCGAGCAGCGCAGTCCCATACGCCTATGCCAATGCGTTCATGTACAGAGACGTGCGGCAATTAAATAAGGGCTATGCAGCTTCAAAGCCTGTCGGGTACGAGAATCTATTTGGAAACTTCTTGTTATACATATAGAAACCCCAGAAGATCAACTCTTCGACATGGAAGGTACAGCTCCCTTACTCATCGCAACGATAGTCTCATCCATAATGCCGAACCTCAGCACTTCGGCCCGAGCCTCGTCCCTCGTCTCTCTGGCCTCCCGTTCGTCCTCGAATCTCACCGACCTTTGTACACCTTCCAACGTTCAAAGTCTTCTTCCTTCCAATGGTACTCTCCTCGGCATCTACTTCATTCCCGACAGTGTCACCGCATCGGTCGCTACTGAAGGTTCTGCCACCGACATGGCGGGTATGATGAAACGAGAATCAGCCCAATATTGCAACGTGACCTTCGCCTACACCCACCCTGGCTCTGGTGATCAAGTGAAGGTAAAATATGCACTACCGGACCCATCCGATTTCAAAAATCGTTTCTATCTGGGCGGTGGCGGTGGTTATTCTTTGAGTAGCTCCGCAACCGGCGGTCTAGCATACGGGGCCGTTTCAGGAGCCACCGATGCGGGGTACGATGCTTTCAACTACTCTTACGACGAGAAGGCGCTCTATGGGAACGGCTCGATTAACTGGCATGCCGCTCACATGTTCGGATATCAAGCGCTCGGTGAGCTCACCAAGATTGGCAAATCCTTCACGCCTGGATTCTACGGCTTAGAGGATGACACCAAGATCTATACCTACTTCTCCGGCTGTTCCGATGGTGGTCGTGAAGCTATGAGTCAGGTACAAAGATGGGGTGCCGAGTACGACGGCGTTGTCGCCGGTGCACCAGCGTTCAGGTTCGCTCAACAACAAGTTCAACACGTGGTTCCAGCTGCCATCGAGGCCATGGCAAATTACTATCCTCCTCCTTGCGCGCTCGACAAGATTGTCAATGCTACCATCGCCGCCTGTGACCCGCTGGATGGCCGAACTGACGGTGTAATCTCTCGTTCTGATCTGTGCAAGCTCAACTTCAATCTTTCCAGTATCGTCGGCGAAGCTTACTATTGTGCCGCCACCACCAGCTCATCCCTCGGTTTCGGGTTCAGCAAGCGACAAGAAGGCAGAGCCTCTAGTACAACTCCAGAACAGTCGGGCATAGTCACTGTCGAAGATGTCGCTATTGCGCAAGCTGTCTACGATGGTTTATTCAACTCGAAGGGAGAACGAGCTTATCTTTCGTGGCAAATCGGTGCCGAGCTCAGTGATGCTGCTACGATCTATGACAACACTACTGGTTCTTGGGGCCTCAGCATCCCTTCAACCGGAGGACTGTATGTTCGAAAGTTTGTGGAGCTGTTGGATCTCGACAAAATAGACAACCTTGATGGCATAACTAATGATCAATTGGTCCAATGGATGGACATTGGCTTCAAGCGATTCTACGACAGCTTGCAAACCACCTACACCGAGCTAAACCCTTTCAAGAAGACCGGCGGTAAGCTCATTCACTATCACGGAGAAGCGGACCCTTCTATCCCCGCCGGGTCGTCGGTTCATTACAGACAGGCCGTTCGAAACAACATGTATTACGATCTTTCTGATGCAGAAGCGGAAGCCGCCCTCGACGATTGGTACCAATTTTATTTGGTTCCTGGAGCTGCACATTGCGGAGCAAATAGTCTTCAGCCTGGTCCTTACCCATCGGCCGATGAACTCTTGGATCAAATCATCGACTGGGTTGAGAATGGCAACGCTCCAACTGGTCTCAACGCAACTGTCAATTCTGGCGTTTACTCTGGCGAGACTCAGTTCTTATGCCAATGGCCCACCCGACCACTTTGGAGTTCCAACACTAGTTTCGACTGTGTTTCCGATACGGCCTCCATTGACTCTTGGACCTACGATTTTCCAGCTTTCCATCAACAAGTCAACTAAGGCTCTGCGGACGACAGCGAGCTGTAAATACGTATTCCTGATCCCTTAGGTCTTGCACAACCCCAGCCCATCTCACCTTCTCGTATGTCCGCTAGATAAAGTGCATGAATGGTGAACAATGCACAAACACATATATCAGACCTCGCAAGCCCATGACCAAATATGATGCCGTTGTACAATTGTTCAATTGCGGGGATATGGAATGTGTCTACGATCGTGTCACCGGTGTTGTCAGCTCTTGATCGGCCGAAACAAGAAGTACTGACCGGAAACGGCATCAAGTATGGCTTTGCATTTCGCAGCTTCTTTTTAGCCTGATGACACGCCCAATATTTCCGCTCGCTGAGGTCGCAGTCCTGTATCAGATAAGCAACGAGCAGATTTCCTGACGAGATGTTCGAGGATTGTTCCTCCCATGCAGATGTAGCATTGATATAATCTCTCTTCTTTTTCATTGTCACCCGCTCGCCTGATTGGAATTGCACATCATCTCTCCCACAAATCTGAGCCCATTTGTAATTCAAGATATCCTTCGCGATGAAGCTGACGTGGTCCACATCTCTCTCGCTGCTAGTGGTCTTGGTAGTCATAACTCGGAACAGCTCCGCCGCCCCTTCCATCGCCGAAAGTAACGACGATGACACACAGCAAGTATCATATCCGAATCGAGTTCTCTTGATTCGTCATGCCGAGAAAGGGTTCACTCCTGCTGGTCCGGATGCAACATTGGGGCTCTCAACACCGTCGCAACTCCCTGATAGTCGTGAAAGAGGAATCAATGTTCACCGGCATTTGGGCCCGAAAGAAATGGGCAGCTGGTGGAGCTCGACACGGGATGCCCTCCTCAGTCGTGCTTGGCCAGGTCGGGCCTTCCCAAAAGAACCACCCCGTGATGGAGAAGGCCCAGGGCATGGTCACCCCGGATGGCCAGGACGGGGCAGGTTCCCCAATGGTCTCAGTGAGAAGGGGAAGGAGCGAGCACAGTATATTCGTACCGTGAGTGTCATTTGTCCAATCCCCAGCGACCGAACGCTTCATACATCACATATGACATCGGTGTAATGGGAGGTCGTGCTTGTTGCTCAAGAAGGACAAAGCTGACCAGAAGATGATGTCATTTGTTCGGCTTATAGTACTTCGGCAACGGGTCCGAGTTTGAGATAGGTATGATCTTCGCTGCTCCCCGGGATGGCGAAGGGGAGAAAGAGGCAGAGAGGACATATGCAACTGTTGCCCCACTCGCGACGGATCTGGGTCTAGATATCAACATTGCTTGGTGAGTGTTTGATGGTCCGGGAATTCAGTATATCGCAATCTACGATCCACTCACCACCATCATCAACTCCCTTTGCACTGAAATGGGCTGACACTGATCTCGATCTGTGTACAGTGCCAATGCGCCAGCCAGCTGCATTCTACAGCACGTCGAAGAATTCGCTAAGACCTCCGATGCGGACATCCTGATCAGCTGGGTGGGTATTTTCCACCACGGCTATGGCGTCGCGGCGAGCCTTGCTGATTGCCTCTGTCTGTGTAGAAACATCGCGATCTCACTACGATAGCCACTGCCCTTGGTGCAAAGAACGCTTATCGTGCCTACCCCGACGAACGAAACGACTTGGTCTGGATTATGTCCGATGGCCGGATTGTCGAGAAACGATCTATGCACTGTCCCGGTCTAGATGATGATCGGGTCGATAAAGGGGATCCAGACCTCGAAGTCGATCAGCCTAGGGTTAACTCAAACCTGATGAGATGGTTGAACTGGTGGACCAGCTTTACACTCTTATAGGGTGATCCCGGGATCTGGGAGGTCCGCTTTCTAAGGCACTATCAGTCATGTCCTATATAGCGTAAGAATTCAGATTCGAGGCCCTTTGCATAACTGTCAGTCGTTGACCCTATTCCTATTTAGTTCATTTAGTCTGTCTACTTATGGCCTGACTCGCTGTGTATTTTGATCAAAAGAGTGGGCACTTGGGTGAGAACATCCATGCATGGAAGCTCCACGTTTCGCGCCCCTCACCCTCCCACCATTGGTGACACTTAATGCACAATCGAGCACGACCCACGACATACCAAACGTACATGTGTTCCCCTTACCCTCAACACTTACAGCTTGCCACCGTTTTCGGTATTGACCATGACAAACCTGAATCGAGGCTTGCCCTCTTCAAATGCGGGTAGAGCTTTGTTAATGTCATTGAAGCTCCATCGCTGGACCCAAGATTCGATTTTTTTGTCGACAACCAGTTGAAGCATCCTTCCGATCGCTGCTGGCGACCCGACGTTGGATCCGGCCACACGACGATTGCCGCTGATGAGACTGAAACAGGGGACAGACAGAGGGTTGCGAACGATGCCTACCAGGCACAACGTCCCATGAGGCCGAAGAAGAGGCATGTAAGGCAGGACATCGAGAGTATCTGGGTCTGATATGCGGCTGCAGCGTAAGCTCCGCCCCTCATTCGTGTCACCCCACTCTTTAGTTGGATACTCACTAATTGTACAGATGATGAGATCCACCGAGTTCTCATGACCTTTGATTCCCTCAGACATGGCGATGTATTTATCTGCCCCTAGTTTCTTTGCATCTTCCATCTTGTCCGTTCCTCTGGATATGGCCGTCACTTCCGCACCCATGGCCTTTGCGAACAGCACAGCATAGTGCCCGAGACCACCGATTCCGATCACGCCGACCCTCTTGGCTCTTGTACCGGCGCCGTACTGTTCCAGAGGCGAGTATACGGTAATTCCCCCACAAAGCATGGGCGCTACTGACCCAAGGTCCAAGCCATCAGGCACCTTCACGGCAAACTGAGCGGGGCCTCGCCAGTAGTTTGCGAAACCACCACAGGAGATGAAGCCAGCCGCTTTAGCATTACCGTGCTGAAATGGTGAGTTCATAGTCCAGGTGATCGAAGCGCAAACTTCCTCTTCACCTACAACACGAGTGAGCTTGCTACAAGGATAAGCGCAACATCAAGGACTCACCATTCAAGCACCATTCACACTGCCTGCAGCTATCGGACTGGGCGCCAATGCCGACATAGTCGCCCACTTTGACGCTGGTGTCTACTTTGGTACCAACTTGGACCACCTGTCCCACGATCTCGTGGCCACAAATGTTGGGCTTACTGGGGTCAAGAGGTCCCCACGAGCCAGAGAGACTGTGGACGTCGGAACCGCAGATACCACAATACAAGACTTTGACTTAGATGATCGGAAGAGCGGTCAACGAGATGCAAACAAAGTCGCACATGGGTGTACTCACCTTCAATGTCATTGTCATCCCACGGCTTGGGCTGAAATTGTTTCAGGACCATACCACCCTTTGTAGCCCTGTCATCAACGCCGGCCCACCCCTCGAAGTTGCGATCAGAAGACGACATTTTATTTCTCAGTGAAGTGACCTCAAGATTGTACAGAGGATAGCGATGGAAAATTGGAAGGAACAACGCCAATTCAGAATACGGATACTACATGCATAAGGATGTCCGATTTAGGTTCCCAATCCTCCTCCACTGCTACCTCCACCAAGGCACGGACTCCACCTCTACTTCGACTACGACCTCCACCTCTACCTCCACCACATTGCGGTACAACCTCCACCCCAATCTCCTCAGCCGCTTTGACTGTAGGACCGCAGTGTGAGTGAGCTCCCAAAAAAATGAAAACTCTCTTCTTGTCGCCATGTCGTATGTCGTCATTTGGTATGCATCTTCAAAATTCGTTTTTACAGACAAGTGAGATATGAATCGATTTATATGAATCGATTTCGTACTTCCCATACTATCCCTCCCATTCTGCAGATATAAGACGTAGATCAGGCCACGTCCAAGAGGTCAAGTCGATTCCGCTCAGGTCATTTTAGGAGGTGGACGTGAAAAGCCGTGATGGATGACCTCGAAGTCGCTTCGCAACAATCGGATCTTGCTCTCGGTCATTCTCTTCGAGTGTTTCTACTATGTATCTTCGCCCTGTCCGTCTTCGTTGATGGTGCGTTATCTTCGTAGATTGTATCCCTCATATACGCCGACCGCCTGCTAAAGCTGCTTGACTCGACACAGTGCTAGCGTCCTCGGCTTTTTCCGTGTTCACAGGACCTATCTCACAAGACCTTTCCATCGTATTTGCACAGCAAAGCTGGGTGATTGTGAGTGCCGTCCAGTGAGGTCCAGTGCTGTACCGAGTCTTTGATGAGACTGACCTTGTTGTAGACCTCATATGCGGTGACTTTCGCATCGTTCCTCCCATTCTGGGGTCGGGTCAGCGACATATTCTCTCCCAAGCCCGTGTTCTGCTTTGGCTTTCTCGCGGTCGGAATCGCAAACATCATACTTTCTTTCTTGACAGAAAGGATATCTTTTTTCGTCATTCGTGCGTTGACTGGTATAGCAGCTGCCAGCTTAGTGCCCACAGCGTATCGTCTAATTCATCAAGTGTTCCCTCCTGAGGAGAGGGGCTGGGCGTACACGGTTTACGGGATGACTGGTTCGATCGCCAACGTGACCGGTACCATCATCGCTGGTCTTATCGATTTCATTCCCAATGGTGGGCAAATGCGATCGTGGAGATGGTTCTTCCGCATAGTCGCCGCGGTCTGGTAAGTCATGATGGCCCAACAAGCCAACAAGCGAACTGCATCTGCTCACGTGCCATACAGTATACCCAGTGCGATTTTTGGTTATTTTCTTATCCCAGCCGACCGATCCAGCGCCAAGCACGTAAATTTAGACCGAGAGTTGATCAAACGATTGGATCTGATCGGAATCAGCACGTACGTCTGTGTCTATAAACTCGACCTCCTGTGCTTACCAATTGAACGCTATATCCCACTTACAGCATGCTCTCCTCCATCATCCTGATAATTCTAGGTCTGACGTTGGGCGCCTCCTACGGCTGGACATACGGCGGATTTCTTGCTCCATTGATCCTTGGAATCGTCCTTCTTCCCACTTTCTTCCTGTGGGAGTCACGGCGCGAAGAGGAGAACGCTCTGCTGCCCTCATCCATTTGGCGCATACCCAATGTCACCGTGCTGGTGATTTTCGCGTTGATCACTCTAGGCTGGTGGTCGGTCAACTTCATTCCTTATATCGAGATGTTTGTTCAAGTACACGGTGAACGAACCATCATCGCCGCAGTCAGAACTTTACCCGAAGGTTTGATCGCTGGAACCGTCAGTGTGATACTCATGTGAGTGGTGACAGCAAGTGACTCGGACTGTTCGAAGATGTTAAACCTACGTTTTAGCACGAATCCTAAACTCATCGCTCACCCTCGTCTTCCCATCACTGTCGCGATGCTTCTGTGTATCGCTGCCTCCATCATTTGGTGTCAAGCGCCTGACGTGGTCGGTATGTCGTACTGGCGTTACGTCTTTCCAGGCATGATTATAGGATCGGGGGGCATGCAGGTGGTGCTCTTAAGCACAAAGTGAGTAACTTTCATCTACCAACCGTGACCGTCTTCGGCCAGTAATATTCATTTCCTGTTTAGCGTAGGCATCATGCTGGCGGCACCCTCGGAGCGAACAGGTATCCTCGGTGCGATCTTGCAGATGTCAATGCAAACCAGCAGCGTTGTGGCCCTATCAATTCAAGCTGGTTTACTGTCGATTCATCCCGGCGGCATTTACGATATTCGAAATGTTCAGGCATCTTGGTACTTCGAAATGGGCTGGACGGCATTATGGCTCGCAGGATTTCTCATCTTCTATAAACCCAGCGCCGAGCGACATGTATAGAGAGTAGCCCGCTAGTCGCTGTATCGAGAGTACGAAACAACGCTTTGCGCCGTATGACACGGCGTCATCTAAGGGCCATGGTGGCCGGAAACGGCGGTCGTTTCCGTTTCCGACCGTTTCCGTCCGTCGACCGACCGGTTTCGTGCGGGTTAGGGGGTTACACTTAGGGGGTTACACGCCCGTTATCGGGAGGGGGGGGTGGGGGGGGGCACCTCGGACCGGACCTGGGGGGGGACCGTCGGGGTGAAATTTTCATGCATGCATCTGAGAGGCCTATCTGGCAGAGCCGAGGGCGCCGATCCCGAATCTGAAGTCGAAATGGAGCTGGGTGGGATGTGGGATGGATGAAAAAAGATTTTCACCTTGACCGGTTGGACGGACCCCTTAACCCGGGATCAAATCTGGGTGGATGAAAATCCGTCAGATTACCGACCATGCAAGCATGTATGTGATAGGAGTTATGTCATCTGGTAGAGAAGGACTCGGTCAGCGCCAGGATAAAATAGTTCCATATGCATGGGAGTGATGTGTGATGAATGAGAATTTATTTTCACTCACCCGGTGGTCCGACCCCTTAACTTGACCCCTTAGGGGTCAATGACCAAGTCTGCTCCCGTTGACCTCCATCGACGCATTCAAGCAACCAAATGGATATCACCTGGTAGAGAGAGACTCGGTCAGCCAGGATAAAATAGTCTGCCATGCATGGGAGTGATGTGTGATGAGTGAGAATTTATTTCCACTCACTCGGTGGTCTGACCCCTTAGCCCGGGATCAAATCTGACCCCTTAGACCGGCAGCCTGAAAATCCTCCAGAGTGTCGACCAGGTATGTATGAGTGGGACAGAATGTATGCTACCTGGTAGGGAGCGACTCGGTCAGTCAGAATAAAATAGTCTCACATGCATGGGAGTGATGTGTGATGAGTGAGAATTTATTTTCACTCACCCGGTGGTCCGACCCCTTAACTTGACCCCTTAGGGGTCGATGACCAAGTCTGCTCCCGTTGACCTCCATCGACGCATTCAAGCAACCAAATGGATATCACCTGGTAGAGAGAGACTCGGTCAGGCAGGATAAAATAGTCTGCCATGCATGGGAGTGATGTGTGATGAGTGAGAATTTATTTCCACTCACTCGGTGGTCTGACCCCTTAGCCCGGGATCAAATCTGACCCCTTAGACCGGCAGCCTGAAAATCCTCCAGAGTGTCGACCAGGTATGTATGAGTGGGACAGAATGTATGCTACCTGGTAGGGAGCGACTCGGTCAGTCAGAATAAAATAGTCTCACATGCATGGGAGTGATGTGTGATGAGTGAGAATTTATTTTCACTCACCCGGTGGTCCGACCCCTTAACTTGACCCCTTAGGGTCGATGACCAAGTCTGCTCCCGTTGACCTCCATCGACGCATTCAAGCAACCAAATGGATATCACCTGGTAGAGAGAGACTCGGTCAGGCAGGATAAAATAGTCTGCCATGCATGGGAGTGATGTGTGATGAGTGAGAATTTATTTCCACTCACTCGGTGGTCTGACCCCTTAGCCCGGGATCAAATCTGACCCCTTAGACCGGCAGCCTGAAAATCCTCCAGAGTGTCGACCAGGTATGTATGAGTGGGACAGAATGTATGCTACCTGGTAGGGAGCGACTCGGTCAGTCAGAATAAAATAGTCTCACATGCATGGGAGTGATGTGTGATGAGTGAGAATTTATTTTCACTCACTCGGACCTCTGACCCCTTAGCCTGACCCCTTAGCCGGTGGTGACCCAGTAGCCTCCCGATGACCTCCACGCATGCATTCAAGCAACCAAACCTATATCATCTGGTAGAGGGAAAGCTACTCTGTCAGCATAAAATCCTTGTACATGCGTAGGACTTGAGATGTATGCATGGAAATTAATTTTCACCCACTCGGTACACTGGTGGGGTGGGTGACGGGATCAAATTTCAGCATGGGCTGTACCGGTCAGCACCCGATCATCTCACAGTCAGCGTTCACCGTACAGTCTGTAACACAGTGTCGCAGGGGATCGCAGAGCTTGCACATCTGGGAGGTCACCTGCGACAGGATGCGACAGTCTATGGTGAGAGCTGCAACAGTGTGCGCTGGAGGGGGAGGGATGGGCGACAGTGTGCGCCAGGTGGTGGAGAGGGATGCGACAGAATGCGACACTCACCTTACTCAGTCCCCTTCCAGCTCCAAATCTGGGACGTCTATCAACCCAGCGGTGACCAGCTCTGCTATCCACCTCAGAATCCCCCTCCCGAGCCAGCCTGTGGTTACAACCAGGAGCCGCACACCTGATCCTGAATGGTGAAGGGTTGTTCCGCTGGTAGTGGTGACGATGTCCATCGGGTTCCTTCTTGCAGGGAAGCATACCATTGGCCATGGAGTTCCGAGCCAGATCATAGACCCTGCTGATCTGTTGATCAGAGTGATACTTGGCTGAGAGAGCAGGGAAGCAGGTAGGATCCACCTAGTTCCGGTCCACCAGGCTGTTTGGGACATAGACTTGCTGGGTTTGCGGAAGCCTGCATTCCATCCCAGACCATTGAGGATGTCGGTGAGAGCTTGAATCTGAGCTTTGCTTGGCTTGTCACCATCCCGACCGCTGAAGATCCGGTTGGTCTCGGCCTGATCATACACCCAGTGGGCATTCTGCAGGAAGGCCTCCCTGCTGACCAGCTTGGCATCCAGCGGGTGACGGAAGTGGGGTCCATCACCCCGGCCCAGCCAGTAGGAAGGATCAAAGAATCGGGTGGCACCCACTATCCTTGTAGCCTCCTTCAGGCTGGGTGCTCTGACGGTGACCTCTATCCTGAACCCACCCAATCCCTTGTCATCCTTGCTTGTCAGACTGTGGATCATCCTCAAAGCCGAGTTGACCTGGTACCGTATGCCCCGGAGTGTCTTGGGGATACCCCCTTGGAGATGACTGTTGAATGACTTGATCACATGGACGATCCTCGGGTAGATCTTCACAGAGAACTGACGACGGTTGTCATCCATGGCTTGCAGGTTGACGGTCCCAAAGTCAAGCGAGCCTGGCACCATCATGGGATAATGACGGACGCCATGGTGGACACCGGTGGCCGAGTGGAACAACCAGATGTAGTCAGACCCAAAGCTGGTACCTATGTCCCACTCGTTGTGCTCTGCCCACTTGTGATCCACTTGGGCAGGCTCGGTGGTGAGGAACCTATTCAGGATGGGCATCTTCTGACCGTAGGCTTTGAGTCGGATGGCATCACAACCAGCCGAGATGAGACAGTGGACAAAGACGGAGGTGGGGACATGGACATTGCCGAGGGTAGCTTGGTGAACCATCCGACCGGGCTGGGCCACTTGATACCTGTTGAGTTCTTCAAAGAACCCATCCTTGTACTGAGTTCCCACCCAGAGCTGATGGGTAGCTTCGGCCAGGAGGAGGTATCGGTCAAAGGCAGGACCTCGGTGGTAGGTGGTGTGGAGCTTCCTGGTGGGAGCCCTGCTGATGAGTTGGACATCGGCCAGGGAACTCTCAAACCTGCAAAGGTACTCCTCGGGTGACAGTACCAGCTCCCATCTATCCACATCCATAGGCTTCCTCCTCAGCTGAGCCATCCTGCCCTCCACCACATCGGGAAGCATCTGAAATCCTTCCATGAACGGGAGATCTCTGATATCAAACTGTGGTTCGGGTGGTGGTGCAGGAGGTGGTGACCACCCACCAGATGGGACGGTGTCGGAAGTGATGGACCGGAGGGGAGGAGACTGTGAGAGAGGTGGTGATTGCCGAGGGGGAGAAAGCTGAGGTTGGGACGGAGGAGGTGATGGTCGAGGGGGAGACAGAGTAAGGGCTGGAGTGAAGGGGGTTTGGAGTCCATCAGGAGCAGGTGGTGGTGGTGACGGAAGGAAAGGTGCGGGAGACTGAATGGGAGACTGGATGATAGGGGGGGTGGACGACATTGAGGAAGGGGATAATACCATTCTTGGCCCCACCGTCTCGTCCTCATCATCTTCAGAGTCCGATCTATTGTTTGACCAGGAAGAACCATTGTCAGATAGTGCTATCATTTCTATCTCTTCCGGCTCCTCCTCCCCCTCCAGCTGATCCACCTCCATATCATCATCTGTAAAAGGTTCATAGACATAAGACACCGGAGCTATCAGCCTTGAGGAGGAACGGATGGGAGAGGGGGAGTTGAGCTGTAACCCAGTGACGGGCAAGCTGCTGGGCAAGCTGCTGGGTGATAAGGATTGAGCCGCATCTCTTGATGGAGTCGCTGGTGTTGAAGGAGTTCGAAGAGGTGGTGTGGTCAATGGAGAGCTGAGGGGTGAGGTCAAGGGGAGTACAATGGTGAAGGTCGGATAAGAGAGGAGGATGCTGGAGGAGGTGTCAAGGGAGAACTTGACAGTGGTCTGGCACGGGATGAGGATGGACCAGGTGAGCTCAAGGGAGAACTGATAGATGAGTGACGGAGGAGAGATGCTATTGAGGGAGCCGGTGTTAGAGATGAGCTGGGTGACCGCTTGGGACGATGGATGGGTGAATAATCGGGACAGTGGAACCGAGTCTTGTGCTTGCAAAGTCCTGCTTGATTGAGCACCACTCGACCACAGGTGCAGATGATTACCTCAGTGTTGGAGATCTCACCTGCGGTGAACTTGTGACCCTTGTGCTTCTTCTTGATATGATCCAACAAGTCCGCATAGTCTTTCTCACATAGGTTGCACTTTCCTGAGCGGTCGGCGTGGTTTTCACTGGGCATGGTGGTGGAAGAGCAATGGTATCACAATATGAGAATACGATATGACCGTTCAGTAGGTACTCTCAGGAAAGTTTAACATCCTCAATGACGGCATCAAGATCACCTTCCATGTCTTGTGTGTCTCTCGTTGATGTACTGCACTTGTGTACAACCAATTGATTTTTACTCCCTGGCCCATGCATACTATCTTCTTATACTCGACCTCAGCTATCATATGAGCTATCAACTGAAGCTCTGTCACCTCTGTGAGTCTACCAATCAGCCATCCCTTCCGACTCTCCTCCCCACCATAGTCCAGTCACCTCTGATGCCCTATATAAATTCCAGCTGGTTTTTACTCCTTGGCCCATGCATACCAGTGGATCATACTTCATCCCAGCTATCATATGAGCTAACAACTGATCCTCCATCACCTCTGGTTCCTCCCCTTCCGATGTCCCTGTCCACTGATGAGGTTCCCAACAAATCCCTTCCACCGACCTATATCTTTCACCTCGTCATCACAACTCCCCCTGCGACAGATTGCGACCCATCCCTCTGCGACAGGATGCGACTGCATGTATGCTAGCTGCGACAGGTTGCGACAAAGCCTGGTGGGACTTGCGATAGGTTGCGCCAGAAGATGGATGGGTTGCGATCCATTGCGACTTGCTATGGTGAGCACTCTAGATTCCTGCGATCATCTGCGCCATATCTCTATGCATACCTATCCTACTTGGTCATCACCTCGAGCTCCTCTCCTCCTGTTCTGCATCACCAGCCAACACCCCTTGAACCTCTCGGCTGGCCATCTCATGCTCTTGAGTCCATGCTAGAAACCAAGTCTGTAGTTGATCCTTGCCAGCTTGACCAGCTTGTAAAGTGTCGGCCAGCATGTTGGCAGGAACTCTGCTGAACAGTGTCATCATTGCAGCTGGCACCTTGGCTCGATGAGCAGCCAGCATCCGAGTCTTGACTGGTCGACCATGTCCTGCTGAGGTGTCGGCATGTCTCCTGAGAGGTGCACTGCTCTCAATCCTCAGCATGGTCTGAGTGTCAAAGAAGCTGGCCCATCCTATCGACGGCTCTGCCTTGTCCAGCAATAGCTCTTGAGACCGATAGCCAGGTGAGAACCGAGGGATGACCTCCCACTTGACCTTTTCCGGAGGTGGATGAGGGAAGTTGTCGATGACTGTGTAGTAGTACCTGCCGGACTTGCCCTTGATGTGTCTGACACAGTGAAGAGGGAGGGACATACGCAGAGTTGGAGTTCGGGCTTGTCTGTTGACCCGGGTTGGGGAGATGGGAATAGGTTTGACCTGGCCTCGGTCAATCATTGCTTGAGCCAGTTCGATTGGGACATAAGTGTTGCCAGTTGGTCCTGTCTTGCGGTAGACTCGGGTGATCTTCTTCCTGTACTGTGTCGGACCCATCGGATGATGAAACCCATTACCCATCCTACCTGCCCGTTCCGCTGTGAGTATGACATTATTGGTGTAAGCTGTGGAGCTGAAGATTGACTTGAACAGTCGTTCCACATAGCGGGTGTCATCTGGATTGAAGACTATGTTGGTGGGTGTGAGGGGATGGATGGCGGCATAGAAGAGGAGCTCGTTGATCATACAACCACCGAACCCATTGAATAGATCCTGGCTACATATCACTGTCAGCAGCTGGCATACTGACCCAAGTCCCAAGTCCGATGACTTACTTTGAATAGATATAATGGGCAATAGGAGAAAAGTTCCGTTTGATATAACCTCGGGAGGGAATGGATCGTACCAGTTGCTCAAACGGCTCGGACTCCTTGACAGGACAAGGACCTCTACCTTGTGTCCTACAAGTCTCAAAGAGTTCACCATCCTTGAGTTGAACAAAAGCCAGTCGGCACAGCTTGTTCCTATCGATGACTGCAATTGAGTTGTGATCACCGAGAGCTCGGAAGATGAGTGGTGTGAAAGGTGGGAGTCCTGCCTCTCGACAGACATCGGCCATCTTGAGTTGCTGTGGTGACAGGGTGACCGCATGACCATGAAGAGCAAAGTGACAGATGAGAACCCGGGTGGGACTGATCCGGATGACCAGCTCTTTACCATAGGAAGAGATGTCTGACTTGGTCAGAGCCACTTGAATCGGAGTACCCATCGCAGCTTCGGCATCGGCTTTGTTGATGATCGCATCTTTACCACAGTGCTTCGGATAGGTGACGATCGTAAAGTGTTGAGGTGTATCGGTGAGAGATGCCTTGAGGAGAGCGGCAAATGCTTTGATCTCGAATAGCTCCGGCATGGTGGATGAGAATATAGCAAATATATTGTTGAGTTGAGAACAGAGACACGATCACGGGCATCAGCTGGGATATATATATCTATCAGTTGACATTGAGTATCCATGACTTTGCGTGCATGCAACCACCTTGATATCCAATTTCAAGACCAAACGACCAATCCTGATCCAAAGTTGGTCATGGCCCATATCACTCCGACATATCTCTGACATGGTGCGACACATCCTCAACAGATATATCTCATCGTATACCAATCATGGGGGGACAGCCAGCGCAGCCCATCGCAATTGCCTTGACGGAGAATCGCAATCTGTCGCAATGTCTACATACCCAGCGCAACTTATCGCAACGCAACTCAACTCAGCGCGCAACTGGTCGCATATTATATCACGGAGAATCGCAACCTGTCGCACCACCTTCATTTGTGGCGCAGATGGTCGCACCATAGTACAGCGCAACTCATCGCATATGATGGGTCGTAGAATCGCAACCTGTCGCACCAGCACCACTACCCAGCGCAACCCATCGCATGTTGACTTGACGGAGAATCGCAGCCTGTCGCATTGCCTATCCTTAAGCTGGTCACACCTTACCCTACAGCGCGACTAGTCGCAACTTGTATGGAGAATAATGGGCGCAAACTATCGCAAAGTTGTATGAATCCCCTCTGTCAAGAGCGCAATAATCTTGAAGGCCCCATACCTAATCAAGCCAGTTTTGTATGGAGTGACTCTGACGAGAGCGCAGAGAAATGCAGCACCGTGCGTAGCATCCCTCTGTGAGTCATCCGATTGACACTCAGATTTTGGGGAAAAAAAATCACCTGAAAAATGAAATCAAAAATAGCTGGTCATGGCCCAAAAATTTTTCAAAAGCGGCTGGTCAAAAGTTTTTCAAAAAGCGGCTGGTCAGAAAATTATTTCAAAAAGATGGCTTGCAAAAGATGGCTTGCAAAAAGTGGCTTGCAAAAGATGGCTTGCAAAAGATGGCTTGCAAAAGTGGCTTGCAAAAGATGGCTTGCAAAAGTGGCTTGCAAAGATGGCTTAAAAGAGATGGCTTGCAAAAGATGGCTTGCAGCTTACTAAGCAAGTGAAAAAAAAAATTCACTTTGCAACATATATAAACAACACCTATTCCCACTTTTTCTTTTTTTTCCCCCAACTATCTCTTTTACTTTATACTTTTACATCACCACCATACAATCAACATGTCTTCCTCATCAACTGATCTTCCACCAGATTACCTCACTGATGCCAACTCAACTGCACCACCACCAGACTATCAACCTTCACCAGCCTGGTCCCAAACCAAGATTGACAGACATAGAAGACACAATGAAACTCTGGAGGAAGGGGTAGTCCAAGCTATTGGCTGTGCCAAGTGTATCAAGGATGGACTTCTCTGTGTAGCTAAGCCTACTGGTAGATGTGCTCCCTGTCATCTAGCTGGTAAGCCTTGTGTCAGGTCTGAACAACCACACACTACCAACCAAGCCCTTAGAGCTAAGATGTTGGAGATGAGAAGACAAGCTAGAAGACTTGAGGAGCTTATAAGAAGTCTTAACAGGACTCTGACTGTCTATGAGATTGGCAATGATCAAACAGCCAGAAGGATCCAAGAAATTGATGAAGTAATCCAAAGAATCACTGGCTAAACATCAATTTGATCAGAGGAGGGAAGAGAGAGGGAGGGGAGGGTTAGGAGGAGGTGGAGGGTTAGGGTTAGGAGGAGGTGGAGGGTTAGGGTTAGGAGGAGGAGGGGTTAGGGGTTAGGGGTAGGGGTTAGGGGTTAGGGGTTAGGGGTTAGGGGTTAGGGGTTAGGGTTAGGGGGGTTAGGGGTTAGGGGTTAGGGGTTAGGGGTTAGGGGGTTAGGGGGGTTAGGGGTTAGGGGTTAGGGGGTTAGGGGGGGGTTAGGGG